>NC_034412.1:54446480-54503102 GCF_002078875.1 Numida meleagris
GAAGCACATCCAAAGAAGGGCAAGGAAGCTGGTGAAGGGCATGGAGCACGAGTCTTACGGCAGGCACGTCCAACCCATGGCCCACAGGCTGCATGCAGCCCAGCACCACTTGCAGTTCAGCCACCCCATGCTGCCACATCATCGTGGCAGCAGCTCTGCCCCACCGGGCAGCCCATCCCATCCCAGCCCCAGGACCCGGGAGGGTGCACTGCGTTGCTGATTCTTCCTCTTGCACTCGTATCACACACTCAGTTGCCTCGAAGCCTGCATGTATTTCACGTGGCATGTGCTTGTGCCGCTTGTTGAGCAAAACGCAGTGACTGCCGACACTAATACTTCAAGCTGCCTAATGCAGTCTCAAAAGAAAGCAGAACCCAAAAAAGAAAAGTCTTGGATGATGGAAGAGTGTTAACAAAAAATGGATAGATTAGTACTTTTTTTGTCAGGACACATAATATGGTAGTAAGCTGAATTTGCAAGGAGAGTAGAACTGCTAATTTCAAATTTTATGCTTTGGCGATAGATGAAAGTACTGATGTTACAGATATGGCTCAAATTGCCATTTTCATTAGAGGTATAGATAACAAATATAATGTCACTAAAGAAATGGCCTCTTTGGCATAAAGACACAACAAAATCTCTGGATTTGTATGAAGCAGCAAAAAATATATATTAAAGCGATTTTCTTTAATCTTTGTCAGCATATCTGGTATAGCTACTGATGGTGCCCCAGTGATGGTTGGTGAAAAAGGACTTAGAAAACTGATAGAAGATTATGCAGTTATCACCAGTAACTCACGTTTGATGAAATATCACTGCATCAGACAGCAAGAACATTCATGTCCAAAAGCTTTAAAAATGGATAATGTCAAACAAATCATCATCAAATCTGTGAATTTCTTGAAGTCCAAGGGACCGAATCATCACCAGTTCTAGGAGTTCCTTAAAATAATGGATGCTGATTATGGGGTCATCATTTACTTTTTGGAAGGAAGGTGGCTACGTCAGGGTGAAATGCTGAAAGGACTTTACGATTTCAAACTGAAATCAAGTCCCTTATGGAATCAAGAGGAAACTCCTGAAGAGATTAAAAATGGCTCACAGATTGAGCATTCTTGGTGGATTTTACCACTCGATTAAACGAGTTAAATGAGTGTCTTCAAGGTAAAAATCACCTTATCTGTGCTATGTTTCAGTCAGTAACAACATTTGTAGTGAAACTTAAGTTATGGCAAGCTCAGGTTACGGCAAATCATGTTATGCATTTTGGTATGTTGGCTGAACACAGTCCTGTGAACAGTGACAAATATGCAGCTGTGCTTTTTGTTTTGATACAGGAGTTTCTGAGTGCATTTCAGGATTTCAAAAAAATCATCAATTTTTTGTCTATTTGTAACTCCACTTTCAGTAGACACACAAGTCTTGCAGATTTTCAAATGGACTGTATAGAGCTGCAATCAGATGGCAGTGGTGCTCTTAGCGGTCTTTCCAACCTTAATGGTTTTAGGAAAAGGGACCTCCACGTATCTTTCTCAGCTTAATGCGGACTCTGAGTCCCTTCTTTTTCCCTCAAGCCTTCCGCAGGTGTTACTGCGGAGCACGGCGTTATAGCCACAGCGGTCCTCGCCGGCTGGACGGCCACAGCAGGGGCCCCCAACATGGCGCCCGGCGGGCAGGGCGGTGTCGGCGCCGGGCGGGCGGTGCGGAGGATCGGCCGCCTCCGGGGGCGGGGTTTCTCTCGCCGTGGCTTAAGCGGGCGCGGGGCGGCGGGGAGTCGTGCCATCATGCCTTCCCCGGCGCTGTGGGCGCTGGCGCTGCTGACGCCCGCCGTAGCGGCGGTGACGGAGCTGGGGGGCTGCGGGCCGTGCGATGCGGCGCGGTGCCCGGCGCTGCCGCCGCGGGGCTGCCCGCTGGGCCGGGTGCGGGACGCCTGCGGGTGCTGCTGGCAGTGCGGGCGCGGCGAGGGCGAGGCGTGCGGCGGCGCCGGCGTTGGCGGTGGGCGCTGCGCCGCCGGGCTGGAGTGCGTGAAGAGCCGCAAGCGCCGCAAGGCGAAGGGCGGCCCGGGCCCCGCCGCCGCCTCCGGCCCCGCCGCCCCGGTCGGCGTGTGCGTGTGCAAGAGCCGCTACCCGGTGTGCGGCAGCGACGGGCTCACCTACGGCAGCGGCTGCCAGCTCCGCGCTGCCAGCCTGCGCGCTCAGAGCCGCGGCGAGCCTGCCATCAGCCAGCGCAGCAAAGGAGCCTGCGAGCAAGGTGCGGGGCCGGGGGGCGGGCGGCGGCGGGGAGCGTGCGTGTCGGGGAGCTGCTCGATAGAGCTCCGAGGCGCCCCGGGACCCCTTGTGCCCTGCCCGAAGCCGCAGCCAGCCGGCTTGGTGTACGGCTTGAGCCTCGCTCCAGAAATAGGAAGAAACGCGGCTGTTCTCTCTTGTTTTCCAGCAGCGGTGGAACCGGCACAGCCCCGCTGTTAGTGCTTTGCCCGCGGCTTACGGCGTGGGATGCTGTGACACGGAGCAAGGGGGATGGATTCAGTAGAGGAGGACTGGAAGCAGTGGGAAAGATAAACATTTGGCTGAAATGGATGTGAAAGTCACAGAAATTAAGAGCCAGCATTAGTGTCGCTGCCTTACTCTGGTTTGCAATTAAAATAGCTGGTGGGTTTCTTCTGAGTCACACCTAGCAGTCGGTGCTCGCAGCACTTCTGACCAGAAACTCAGTTCGTCCCAAGGTTTTACTTAGAGGCAGCACTCAGGAAACAAGCAGTTCTGCTGCAGAGCCTCCGCTCGGAATCTTGTTAGTGTGGGAGACCATCGTTCTGCTGAATTCTCTGCTCCAGGTACCTGTGTTAACGGGTATCTAATGTCTCCCTGCAGTCACTACAAACGTGAGCTATTAGGCAGGACGCTTCTTCTGATCTGCTTGCCTTCAGCAGCTCCTGCAAGCCTTCATCCTCTGTTTGTGACAGTGACAGCTTCTCTGAAGAGGGCCTCAGTTGGGAACGGCTACCCCGTGCACAGACTGCATCCCTTCCTTGGAAAAGGCCTCTCTGGGTGTGCAGATGTGCAGCAGGCATACATGCAGGTTAGGAACTTTGCTAGAACATACTCCGGCAGTGACATGCAGTGCTATTGGTAAAATGTCACTCTGGGCAGTCACTCTCCTTTTGAATCCTGCTATTGGGAGAGCTTTCACCCAGTATCTCAGAGGAGGGAGCAGAGCAGGAAAAGCGTGGGCTGCTGAACAGTGGTCCAACAGAACCTGTTCAGCCTTCTTTTGGCTGCACGATCCCTCTTTTGTGCTGCTGTTCTCCTTCTGGTGGTATGTGTTCTGTGGCTTGCAGCTGAGGCCAGGACTCAGCCCACTCACCTGATACTCAGACATCTGGAAGTATTTTGGTTGGGAGTCCACAGGGACTCGCGGCAGTCAAGACTGGGAAGGGAAGGGGGGATGGAATCTCCACACCAATTTTGAAACAATGGCAGGAGAGGACATCCATCCCATCAGACCCTAGTGGTACAGCCCTCCAGGTAGAAGATAGCACTTTTCTGAATTTCTGAAAAAATGTAAATGCTGTGGAAGCTGAAGCTCTAGCATGTAATCCCTAAGCTATCGTGTTTGTGTCATCTGGGGACAACAGGGAGCAGCCTTTCAAGTCTGAGTAGAGATCCAGAAAAAACATATTTGAGCAGACTGTTATTTCTAGGGGTTATTTTTGGTTGATTTTGTGTGTGTGTGTAGGGATGGGGAGGGTGTGGTTTGATTTGTAGGTATATCAAAACAGGGAGGGCTTGCTTTTGTTTAGCTTTGTTTATTTGTTCATCCTATTTGAAAGCTCATCCTGGGGAGGAGGAAATGGAGAGCTCTGACTGCTCTTGGCCTTCATTGTTGTCAGCAGGAAGGGAGGCAGCTGGCGATGAGGCATCCAGCGGAAGAGAGGAATGTGCCTGGGGATGGTGTGTTGGTGGGTGAAGGGGAGCACCTAACCTTGCACACTGTGCTCGGGGCAGGATGGAAGGTCAGGAGACAGGACCCAGAGATGCAAGTGGGGAAAACACTGCTGTTCTGTCCTTTCTTCCATTTCTGCAACTGTTTCCCCAAACCTCACCTTGCAAGTAAGGTGGGAGTGAATCTTAACACAGCCTCTTCTTCTTCCTTGAAACACATGCTTTGAGATGATGGCAGGGATCAGCCGCGGGCACACGGAAGATAAGGGATCCTACTCCTTGTTTAACTGGGATTGCATTGCATACCCTCTCTTACCTTTTCTCCCTCTCTGTCCCACGTGTACCAGGTATTCAGAGGGTCTGATGGAAGTATACCTCCTGGGAGAGTCAGTCCTATTGATTTACTATAGGCAACACCATGTGGACACAGTAAGCCCATTTATTTAACTTTTTTAAAATGCTGTTTGAATTTCTTGTTTCAGTTCCTCTTGAATAGTCTCATTTTAGGGACACATAGAGTACCTTTCAACCAGAGGGAAGTATTATGGAGCAACCTTTTGTCTCTGCTACCTGGCCACTTCTGTGTGTGCTTAAGTTTGATTTGAATAGTAGTGTCCAACAAAATCTGTGAGACATTGAAACACACAGGAAGTACCACTTGAGTATGTACACTGGATTTCACAGAGATTGTTTGCAAAGTAAAGCAGCCTATAAGCAAAGAACTCAGAGGGAATTACATAAGGCTTAACATGCAAAACTACTTAAGATGCACAGATTTCTCAACAATAGATTTATTTCCAAGGAGCTAGAAGTTCATTAAAATGCTATTTGACAAAGCTGGCAAAATACAACTCCAGCTTGCCTACCACAGGGTTTTCTGTGCAATACTCTGCATTTTTTCTTGCTATTCAACAGCTGGGAACAACTTGGGGAGTGAGCCAGTTCTTGGCTCTACATGGTGTGCTTTGACCTTGTCCTCGTGATTCTTTTTTTGCTGCTTGTTTTCCAGACATCCCTAATCTGACGCCTGTGTCCTTTGTACAAAAATAATGAACCCATGCAGAAAAAAAGGATTTCCTTAGCAGCCAGGAGTTCCAGCTGGTGGGCAAAGGAAGTCCGCTGAGAAAAGTTTGAGAGGATGGGGGCAACCCTCTTTATTCTAGCACTTGGCAGGTGCAGAGATCCAGCCAGTCCTCCCTGGAGTGGGTTGCACAGGGGCGGGACCATTGAAAAGGGCTGAAGAAATGGATGTGTGGGAGCCTGCAGATCTGCTCTGAATGAGCAGCCAGTGATGCTGCAGTGCTCCTTGTAGTTGGGCTCATGTGTTGCCCATGTAAGCGCTCTGAGTTGGCTTGGGGGCAAACTGACATCACGCAGGTGTGCATGGGTGCTCAGGGCAGACTCACTGCTTCTTTAAATCTTGTCTGCAATTAACTTTGCAGTGCATGCGCAGAAGTAGTTTACAGGTAGCTAGGACCTGGGTGAGGATAGCTGTGGGGTACCCATTGCTGTGCAAAGCCTCTTGCTCCAAGGAATTAGAATTGCATGGCTCAGCTCAAGCCAGGCAGAACAAACGCTCAAATCATGTCAAAATGCAAGCAGGCTTTTTGGTGTGGTGATCTCTCTGAGCTGAAAAGTACCAGGCATGCATTTGTTGACCAAATAGTGCAAGAAAGAACAAATCTCTTTTGAGTCGCTCTTATCATTTGCTACCAGCAGATGTCTGTTTCAAGAGGCATGTTGTGACTGCTGGAAGTACTGCTGGAGTCGTTTCATTACAGCGCGAGGGTGAAGTCCCTGATACTTGCTCCAGCAGAGTTGGGATCTCCAGGTTGCTTCATTGTGACTGTCATAGCTTTCTCCTTCCATAGTGGAAGGCAGTCGCCTTGCACAGACACAGCACAAAGCTGGGTTTCAGAGGATGGTGTTTGTCAGGGACTCGGTGCTGGTTTGGACCTCGCTGCAAATGCATCATGGCGGTAGAAGCACAGGGGCAGATAACACCGCCACAGATTCACACCACTTTACTTCATCACTGATTTTGCCTTGCCTTGGTATCCCATAGAGCTGTGTCTGCTCTGCGGGTGGACTGTAGCTGAGTTCCCACAAGTCACTTTTAAATCAAGAAACGTAAGTCTCTTCTGCTGGCTTGTTCCATATGACTGCAACTGTTGAGATTTTTGCCATCACTATTTTAGTTTTGAGGGTTATGTTTGTTGTTTGAGGTTTTTTTTTTGTTTTTTTTCTAATCTGCTACCAGAGTAGAGCAGAAACGGGTGTGTTTGGGAAAGGATGCTGGGAGGTGACACACTTTTGTTGCTGACATTGCCTCGTGCTCTCTTGGTACAGCTGCATTAAATTCAGAAAGTTTCCAAGTCTCTTAGATACCAGAGATCATAGTTCTTATTAGATCACATTCTGCAAGAAACTCCTCAGGATTTGTGCTTTTTAATTAACGAGTGGTTTAGATTGTTTTAGTCCTTTCCTACTGTTGTTTCTTCCCTGGGATATAAAGGACTTAAAATAATAGCTGTGTTTTATGAGCTCTTTCTTCTTGCTGGTGAAAGAGGATTAGGTAAGGTCTTGGTAAGAAATTGGAAAATGAACTAAATCCTCTCATTCTCCTGTGAGGCTAGTTTACGTTTCTTTGCTGGGGGCCTTGCAGCAGTGGCCTGCTGTCCACTTTCTCCCACCACAAAGAAAGGCTTTGCATTTGTGGGTGGATCTTGCAAGCATAATCATCGTGCTGCATCTGCAGATTGTGTGGCACAGCAGAACCACGCAGGTGCATAATAAAGTTGCATGGGGGTTTTTAGTGCTCCATACTAGAGCACAGTGTGGGGATGCAATGGAGTTTGGCGTGGTGCTTGCTTTTCCAGCACACAGTGCATTGGGATTTTGAGACAGAGTAACCAGGGTTGAAATGTCGTGCCTGTATTTTTAAAAATAATCAGCCACTTTGTGTATTTTTTTCCCTTAATTCTTCCTTAAAAGGCATTTAGTTGTTTCAAAAGTTTTGGGTTCACTGGAGTTTAATGCACATTAAGTTTTTATGGTTACGGTGCTAAAATCTTATTAGGGAGTCTGTTTAATGTATTACTCAGCAGCTTAGAGCGTATAAGCTGGTATGCTTCTAGGAGAGCACCAGTAGTGCTGGGACTGTGCAACACTTCTGCTGTCCAAGAGGATCCCATGTTTTACCTGTGTCTTCATTCCCAATCATCATAGAAAACTAAAGATCACCAGGAAGGCATGATTTCACATCAGCAAATTCCTTCCCATGTTTGTTTTTCTGCTGCTGGAAAGGCATGCTGCGTTTAAAAAATGCGTTTAATCCGTTGTTGGACCGAAGTTCTTTGAGGTTCATACTAAATAGGAGATTAACAAGTAACGAGTCTAATCAGGCTGGACTTCTGAAAGCCCTGAGTGCTTTACCGTGAATAAATGCTGCCATGCCTAGTTTCCACATCTCACAGCGCCTAACAAAAAGGCTTTTGGAAGGAGGTGAATGTGATTTCCCCTTATGCAAAAGTGGGCATCTCCTTTGGGCTGGGTATTGCGTTCTCAGAGCTCTTCCTGTAATTCCTTTGATTCTTCGAGGCCTGGTACAAGGAGGGGGAGGAGTACTGTGTGAAGGAGGTAAAGATCGATGCTTGTAGTCACGCAGGCACTCAGAGAATGAGGAAGGACCAAAAATGCTTATACCTCCCATCTGCTGTTGCCTCTCAGTGCTTTGTCCTGGGAAGGAGCAGCTAAGGGCATGTGAGCTAGAATTAGCAGATACTGCTTACAGAAGGTTTCCCCTTCTCCATATAAAGGAATTTTGAAAGGAAAATACTTTCCCAGCAACTTAAGAGGCTGTGAGTCTGTTTTCAGGCTCGCAAGAGGTTGCAAGCTGTCTAGCTTTTGCTTTGATTTGTTGTCTCAAAGTGAGCGTTCCCAGTCTGTATCTTATCCAGGGCTCCAGCAAAGCAGTGCAGCACTCAGGAGGGCTGGCTGGGAACCAGGCTGACACCCACGCTTCAGTGCGTGGTACACTGCTTCATTTCTTGATGTTCAGGAGTTCCCACACACATCCAAATGCCAGGGTCCTCTGCACTCAGCCCCTGGCCTGTTTTTGTCTTCAGTACCGTACCTGCAGCCTTTTTGATTTTAGCAGTGGAGTTGTTGCTTTGGTTGCTGGTGCACGGTTTGTGCATTAACAAAGTCTGGGTCCTTTCGTCTTAAAGAATTTGAGTGTTTTGCCCAGAGAGGCAGAAGCATGCAGGAAGAGGGAGTGTCTGGTTGGATTCCCTGCTGAGGCCTGGGAAGAACAGCCAAGCCCACCAGCATGCCTGATCTTTGCTCTCTGATAATTCAGTGCGAGGTTTTTGTTCCTGACAGTGGAAGACCAAGAATTTAAAAGGTTGCATTGCAGTGTGTTGAAAAGCGTGTGATTGCTAATGTGCTCCTACGGTATTGTGACTTCTGGTCATTAGGGAGAGAAGTATCTTTGAGACTTCTCTGAAGGCCTGACAGCCCCAGAGATTTGTTCCTTGTGAGCTTGGAGCAGCCCTGTGAGCTGTGAGGCTTTGCCTCCGCTGTGACCAGGCACATGCCCCTCAGTGGCTGTGGGTTTGTCCTGTGTGAGCTGGGGGATGGGGAGAGCAGAGCAAGGGACAGCACCGGTGAGATGCACTTTGAGTGCTGTGTTCAGTTGTGAGGCCCCACACTGCAAGAAGGACGTCAGGGCCCTGAAGCATGTCCATAGAAGGGCAATGGAGCTGTTTCTGGAGCACAGGTCTTACGGGGAACAACTGAGGGAACTGAGGTTGTTCAGTCTGGAGGAGGCTCAGGGGAGACCTTATTGCTCACTGCAACTGCCTGAAAGGAGGCTGTGGTGAGATGAGGTTGGCCTCTTCTCCCAGGTAACAGCAATAGGCCAAGAGGGAATGGCCTTATGTTTTGCCAGGGGAGGCTCAGGTTGAGTATTAGGAAGAATTTCTTCTCAGAAAAAGTGGTGATGCAGTGCCACAGTCTGCCCAGGGAAGTGGTGCAGTCACCACCCATGGAGGTGTTCAGGAACCATGGAGGTGTGGCACTGAGAGACACGGTCAGTGGGCATGTTTGTTGTGGGCTGGGGGTTGGATGGGATGATCTTAGAGGTCTTTTCCAGCCTTAATGATTCTCTGATTCTAGAGGTGGCATAATGAATGCCACAGAGGGGGAGCTTAGGTGACCCCGAGTAGGGATGCACCATCCTTGTGGTGTGACCAAGGGACGGATGGGATGGGAGTGGATAGGCAGCTCTTTTGGGGGGAGTCACAGGCTCTGCCATATGCTGTTTTGGCAGAAAAGCAACTAAATAATAACCATGGGGACTTTTCTGACTGCTGACACAACACAGATCATCAGCTCCCTGTGACTGGCAGAACAAACAAGCCCTGCATGCACAGGCTTCTCGCCCAGAGTGAATGAGCACAGTGCACTGGCTCAGTATATAAGCCCCCTCCCAGGCCAGGGAGAGCTATTTATCTTAGAAACAATGATGAGAGCAACAGGGAAATGCCTGGAGTGCCTGTGGAGAGCAGCTGATCTCTATCAGCAGTCTGTGGTGTCCTGTCAGCCAAGGACTGTGCATTCAGGGCAAGTAGCAGCAGGCTGCATTGCATGCAGCCCCTGAGTCAGCCTCTGGTGGAAAGCAGAGACCACGCAGCCAGGCTGATGTCTTCATCATCTGGGACTGGGTTCTGCTCTCGGTGGCCGTTTTCATCAGCAGGTGCAACCCGCCAGTTCCTAGCGCAAGGGAAGCAGACAGAGAAAGGTTCCTCTTCATGGGCAGTGCTGCAGTTAGAACAACGGGAGCTTGAAGAGGCAGAATGTAAGATAAGGACCAGAGAGCATTCTTGCTGGCACAAATCAACTCTTGCTCTGTATGAGGTGGAATTGTTTCCAGTTCTGCTGAACACATGGTGGCCTTGCTCCCTACATGAGATCCTCTAAGCGAGGGAGGTCACTTGCAGGAGGGAATGTGCTCACATTGTCTGGAGACCACGGAAGGCTCAGGCATTCTCTGCGTGTCGTCTTGCTGCAGGGTCCCGTGTCTTCTGCCCATCCCTGGGGTAGGAGCTACTTAGTGGGGCTGTGGGAGAGAACACGATGCGGTGTCAGCTCACAGGGGAGGGTGTAGCTACTGCTGTATTACTGCGGTCTGTTGTGACTCTACTTGAAATCTGTTGACTTCTTGGCATTTCTCATTTATTTTTAGCGGAGGATGAAGCCCAACTCTAGAGCTTTGGAAATCTGGTTTAAAGTAAAATATCCCAAGAGACCAAACTGACTCTTCCCACGACACTGTTGCATCTTTTTAGGAGTTGTATTCCATCTTGGTCTCGAGCTGTCTCAGATGGAGACAGAGGCTCATGAATGCTTCCTGCTCATTTTGCAGCCAAAGGCAGAGTCTCACATTCCTCACCATTAGAACAAGATACACATCCCAAGCTTGGGGCTGCCTCACGATGGCCAAGCTCTCACCGTGCTTTGGCTGCTATGCTAAACCAGCCAGAGCTTGGCTGTGAAATGAGCCAGATAACGGTGTCTTGAAGTCTGCCAGGCTTTTAGTGTAAGACTTGAGATCTCTTCATTTCTGCAGTGGCAGATTGTGGCAGTTTTGGATCAGCTGTGTTTTTTCTGTCTGATGGAGAACTCCAGCAACTGGTGGTAAAGAGGAAGGTGTTGTACCAGGGTGAACGTAGCCCTCCCTGCTGGGCAGCCCTGAAGTCTTCCCTGCGAAGGGCACCTTGCAGTCGAGGGGCTTTGCATGGCTGGAGCATCACATGTATTTTGGGAGGTCCTTGCGGGGTGAGCTAAGCAGCCTGGAGGCAGGCAGTTCCCACTGGAACTGCTGAGCACCTCATTCTTTAAGGGACACCAGGAAAACAATAGCTGATGTCCTGGGGAAGTGGCCTTGGTGGGGAAGGCGAGCGGGGCTTGTGAGCTGCAGTGGCCCTGCTGTGGGACAGCGGTGACTTTGAAACACCCCTCTCCTGGCCCGTGCCCAATCTCTGCAGCAGCACATCCAGCAAGAGGTTAAGCTACGTAATGAAGCACTGCATAAATCATTTTCTCAGTTCACAGAATCTGTTCTGTACAAGTGAATTGTAATATTTGTGAGGAAACCTGGTAGCCGGCTCTTACTGATCACAGGCTGTGGTGGTTTTAACGGTCTGCTCGGGGTGCACAGATAGCTCTTGTTAAATGCAGGAAGACTGGGATACCTCTGTGAGGATGGATGTGGGCAGCAGTGAGGTGGACCTGAATGCTGCTCCCCACTGCCCACCGGTGGACTGCAGGGTGGTGTGCATGCGCAGGCTGAGGCCAGGGCCCTTGTTTCCCCAGGAAATGCCTTCTGGTGAAAAGAAGCCTACCTCTTCAGTGCAGAAGGGGAAAATCAGCTGTGTTCTTCAAGCTGTCAATAAGTGGAAATAAACACTATGTGCACCATTGGTCTGCACTTCCTCCTGTGGGACATTAATAGCCGCATTTTGCAAAGCAGCAGTGGTTCCCCCAATAAAGAGGGATAAAACAGAAACACCATTCTTCCCCTTGTGGGTTATGGGTTACGTCTCGGACATTTTCCAGCCTGAGGGGTAAACATCTCTAGGCAGGGCTGCAAAACAGCTTTGCTCAAGTCAGGCTTTGAAAACAACTCCTCATTTAATTTTAACCAGAGGTTGGCACTCCCTGGGGAAAGCAGAGCTCTGCAGTCACCTGGTTCCTTCTCATTTCCTCCGCAGCCAGCCCCCTTTGGCTGAGTGTTGCACACAGGTAGCATTGGATTCTGCTAGCCAACTGCCGCAGGCTCTGTTGCATATTAAAGTCATGCTGGGAGAAGATTTCTGCAAAGCTGACCAAGCCCTTTCTGGCATGGGAGAATAATTGGGACCCCTCTCTTTCCCAGGGAGTTTGGGATGGAGGTCCTTTCCTCCGTGCCACCTGTGTCAAAGTTGCTCTTGGTGACCACGTGGTACACAAAGATAGCACACTTTCCTCCAAGCAAACATGCTCCTCACCTTGTTCTCAAAACCCATCAGAAGTGACAGGCCCCACAGAAAAGGCTTTGCAGTCACCCAGTGCTTAGTTATTTCCTCTTCTTTGCAGGACCCTCCATCGTGACCCCTCCTAAGGACATCTGGAATGTGACAGGAGCACAGATCTACCTGAGCTGTGAAGTCATTGGCATCCCAACCCCTGTCCTCATCTGGAACAAGGTAAGGGCCTTGCTAGGACCTCCTTGTGACTAGGAAAGCTAAGGTAGCTGAGACTGATTAGTAAGCAGCAGTACATAAAGTTATAGGAAATTGCTCATAGAAATACACATCTCTGAGGTTTCCCATCTGTGCAGTTCTTTCCACCCCTAAACATCTGGCTTTGCTTAATCTATCTTTAATCATCATTTTTTCTAAACTTGTGTTGGTCTCAGCATGGAACAGGACTTGTGTTTTTCCTGTTATTCAGAGTATGTAGGCAATGTCCCTTGACCTGCTGTCACCCTGCTGACGGCAGTGACTGAGGCAGCTGGACACAGCTGACCCAGCATCAGGCACTGGAACATGGGACAGTTCTCTCCAATAGCAGGCAGCGTGCTGGGCACCTGGCTCAGGGCAGGGACCAGTCTTGAGCAGAGATGATCCTAGCCATGGGCCTCGAGAAACTGTGTGACCCACACAGTTATTCTCCCAGCGGAGAATAACTCTTGCTCTGAGCGCACTGCTGCTCTTTCACTGATGCTGTGCCCACCTAGAGGAGTGCTGGGCTTGCTGCAGCAGAAACACATAGGTGCTGTCCCTGATCTCCTTCTAGGGACTCCAGAAAGCTGTGCTGCTCTTTCTGCTCCCACTGAGGCAAGGGGAATACAGCCCTAGTGCAGACATGGGAGCTGCAGTACACACAGGATGAGGTTAAATGTCAGCATGAGAAACACTGCTTCCACACAAAACGTAGTCATACAAAACTAATGTTGATTACAATCTCTAGCAAAAATAAGACCCCAAACCCTCACACCTTTATTTCTATCCTTCTGTTTAGATCATTCAAGGACAGTATGGTATCCAGAGAATGGAGCTTCTGCCTGGCGACCGAGAAAATCTGGCTATTCAGACCCGAGGGGGCCCTGAGAAACACGAAGTGACGGGCTGGGTACTGGTGAGTATTTCTTGTAAACAACCCCTGTACAGAAGATGTATGGCAAGGGATAGGACACTTAGAGGAAAAGAATCTGTGTGAATTAGACATGAAAGGTAAAGGTGGCTGGATCCCAGCTCACCTGTTGCAGTTGTTCACCATGCAGTAGAAGTATGAATTCCATGATCAGAGAAGGCAGGACAGAGTTCATTTTTTGTATGACTTTACTTTCCTGCTGGCAGTAGTGGGAAGGAGACCCCCTCTGTGTCTAGAAAGTAATCAGTACAGAGGGCCTAAGACCCCCATCTGAGACCTTCTAGATTTAGCAGCTGTCTTTGCTCCAGTGACGCACACCACCTACCTCAGAATAGCACAGTGCAGAAGCCGTCAGCTGTCAGCAGGCTTCCTAAGCTAGCAGAGTACCTGCAGGCTAATAACCAATTGCTACACTTTGGAGAGAAGCAGTAAGGAGGGAGCTGCTGTGCATCCCAGTAAGGGAATTGCATCAGCATTACAAGTACGATGGCTCCCAGCTGCAGAGAATCTGGCAACTGGAAGCACAGGTCAGGCAAAGTGGTTCCTGCAGCACATGCATAAGCAGTGGTGGAAACAGAGAGGGAAGATTTTGAGCCAGTGAATTTGCAGCACTTACAGCCTGGATGCAGAATGTTCCTGGAAGGATTTTTTTTTTGTTCCTGCCTCCAGTCCCTTGCCAAGTGTGCTGGGCTCCAGCATAGCTCCAAACTAAGTAAATGCTAAAAGAAAAGGAGTGTTCCAGCATGCTCAGTCTGGCCTAGCAAAGCACAGCAATGCTGGGCTGAATCCCAGGAGCGGCCTGTCCCAAACCTGCCTAGAGAATAACACCACAATCTGAACCAAACAACTGTTTAGAGCAGGCAGAAGAAATCGTGCCATCAGTATGGTCTCTAAAGGTTAACGGATGCTTTATCCTTTCTGCTCATCCCATTATTTAATTAGGAAGTAAATTAACAACTTGGACAGAAGTATCTGCTTCTTCACAGGATACTTACTGGAGGGGGGGGGGGTGTTTCTTTTCCTAGATATCTCCTCTGAGCAAAGAAGATGCTGGAGAATACGAGTGTCACGCATCAAATGCCAAAGGAGAGGCAACAGCTTCTGCAAAAATTCATGTTGTGGAAACTCTGCATGAAATAGCCCTGACCAAGGGTAAGTAGTGTGGCTGAACATTCAGTAGCTCTCCCCTGTATAAGCTTGCTTAGTTACTTGCTCCAGAAGTACCACTCTTATTTAACACTCAGTCAGATTGAGGTGCAGCTTTCAGTAGGCTTGGGAAGACACTGCCAGCCCATCTCAGCTACTAGAATTCTCAAAGGGTTGTTAAATAACCCCAAATGCTGTTAAGTACTAGAGGTTAAGATGCCAAATGAAAAACAGCTTTTGGGTAGATTGTTTGCTTTATAAAGCAACTTTCACTGCTTTTCTAGCCTTTAATTTGTACCCTTCTTTCAGCATTCTCAGAACACTTCCAAGCCTGCCCCTTTCTCATGGGTGCAGGATTGACATAGCCATCCTGAGAAAGAGCAGGGACTTCAAGCACTCCAAATTCTCTTTAATCTTTAGTTTAAATGGCAGTGGCTTTATCAGAACAATAAAGCTTTAGGAGAAAATTATTAACAACATCTGGTGTTGAATTAACAGCATAAAATGAATCCCAGCATCACTTTAAGCATAGCAACCTTTACCATAGGTTTTTAGCTAGTCTCTTTTCAGACCTCATTCTCATGGATGTTACTGAGTTGTGCCACAAGTAGCAGGAACATGTCAGCTAGCATTTCAGACAGTAGAGTTACTGTGAGAGTGATGGGGAGGGTAGAGTACTGCATGTGTTGCTTTGTAGTTTATGTCTTCTGTGCACACAGCTACTGCTGTTTCTTGTCAGCTATAGGAAAGATCCCAAGTAAAGCAGTCTGTAGCTAAGCAATAAGCTGGCAGGCCTCCATTTTTTTGAGAAGAAGCTGATAATATTAATGGAACACTGTCAGAGGGAACAGGCTGCTCCATAGCTATACGCCACACACCCTTAGGGAGTCAGTGCCTGATTTCTCAGTGATCTCAGCACAGAAAAATGCCACCTACCACCCTCCCCCTGCAGCTGGAGTCCTCCCAGGGAGAGGGAAAGAAAGCACCCTCAGCTAAGACATCAGAAAACTTGCTTCCTGTGCTGCTGTCCCAGCTATGATATTACCCCTTGAAACAGTGTGCAGCATAACATGTTTCTGTTTTTCCACAGATGATGGTGCAGAGCTGTGATGGGAGGACTTTCACTTATGCACAGTTTTAAGTTAGTATTTTGGAAAGCCGCAGCTTGGGGCTTTTTCTAGCTCACTAATCAGTCTCTTACCTCCTTTATTCTTTGATTACCCATTTGCTTGCACACTTCTTTTGCAGATATACAAATAAAGAGATTCACAAGTTTGATTACAAATTTTATTTCTATTTACAGGAAATAAACATACTTTTAAACAGCACACAGCTGTTGAGTAAAACTATTTTAAACACAACCTACACAAAATGAAACGAAACCTAAATGCTTCAGTCTCCCATTTTTAAAAAACTCTTCTAAGAAGCTAAACGCTCATCATCCGAGGTGCAATGCTCATAGACATCAGTTCCTGGAAGAGGAGTTTGCAGGCATAGGGCATTCGAACCAGAGATATCTGGGAAGAGATATCAAAAGGGTTGAGAGTGATAAGTGTTCTAAAGCATCAAATAATTACACAACTGCAACAACAGTAAGGTGCTGTAGCTGTTCCTGTTCTTGCAGGGGAGTTAGACCAGATGGCCTTTAAAGGTCCCTTCCAGCGCTAAGGATGCTATGATTCTGAATCATGCGTGAAAGCGTTTAACAAGAATTGCTACAAAGCGAGAGGGAAGCAGAGATGGTCTGTAGAGGACACAAAACTGCTACCCAGAATTAACTTTTTAAACAGAAAAAAAAATGGCCACCAACGGCCAAAGTAATTTAAACAGGGGTAGATTTGCACTGCAAAGCATGCCTCCTATGCAGTAACTCCAGTTAAGATTTCCAACACCCACTCCTTCAGCAGCCCCAATGTGAGCTACAGCAGTCAGTTCCCAGCACCCCAAACCTATTTCAAGTGACTCTTTCTTATCTCAGCTGGCAATCTGCCTTGACGCAGCTCTGTAGCTATGCACACACTATAGAACAAACACTACAAATAATAATTATTGTATTAAAAAAGCACATACTATAAATAATCGTGGAAAAAAAAGTGCTACACAAAAGACCTCCCATGGGAACCCTGCTCACAGGCATAAAAGTATCTTCATGGGGTCAACCACAGTTCTAAATTCCTGCAATTTGGAGTTTTACTGTTTAATATTCTAAAAATAAGCTCTCCAAATGTTCACTTCTAAAATCTCTCCACTGCAAAATAGTTGAGCAGTATTTCCTGCCAAGTGATGGGCCAACACTGTAACAGGAAGCATCCAAATCAACTAGGACACTATAAACACTTCAGTAAGTAGTTAGGAAGCTAAAAAAGCAATTGTTCTCATGTTTCTTTAAACATTTACATTTAAACATAACTTCTCCCTCCTCCTGTTCACCGGAGTCACATTTCCTCTTACTCGCTTGATGACAAAGCCCATACTTACCTGTGTTTTATTTCGGCATCCCCGGCATTCATACGTGTGAGTCCTTGTGTTTGCAATGGCCATGATTCCACAGAGGTTACATACGTGGACTTGGTACGGGTCTGACGCCTCAAACAACCTCTCTCTCAAGAACTGGGCCGCTCCGTGGGCAATCTGGCAATCTCGTTCCATTTCTCCAAAACGAAGGCCACCATCACTAGGGACAAAAAACAAAACAAAACAAAGAAAACCTTATTGAGTTCCCTGGCACAATACAGCAGTGGTTGTTGCTACAACAAGTAACCTGACAGAAACACAACAGCAATCTTCCAAGGTGGGAGTAAATACGGGCATTAGTTTTCCTCTGAGAATAAAAACGTTATAAGTAAATGCTAACACAATCATTTGTAACTGCTGCAGGCACATGGCTGAGTATTTGTAAAGCAGCTATCAGACACCAAACAGACACAGCACAACTATATAGCGAAGTGATGCAAATGATTAAATCATCCTCCACTCTGTGCTGGATCGAGACAAGGACAATCACTTACCTCTTACTGTCACAGGCAAAACAGACCCAACTTGGCAAAAATTAGTTTATTTTTAAAAACAGAGCAAGATAATGAGAAACAACAACAAAACTAAAAACAGTTTCTTTCCTCCTAGCCCTTCTTCTCTGGCACAACATCACTCCTTTGCTTCTGGATTATTCTTTATACCTCTTCCTCCTCTACAAGAAAAACACTTGGTTTCTGCTGCTCCTTCCTCCTCAAACTGTTCCAACATGCATCTTCCCAGCAGACCTCTGCTCTCCACAAACTGCTGTAGCATAGGTGCTTTCCATGGGGTGCAGTCCTTCTGGAACAGACTGCTCCAGCAGCCACAGTTCCTGTCAGACTACACACTCCAGCGTGGGCTTGTCTCCACAGAAAAAGCAGCTAACTTAGCAGCTAAAGACTCCAAAGAGAAAACCATGTAGAAAATAATAAACATCCTTACCGAGATCTACCTTCCATGGGCTGTCTGTTAAGTATCTGGATGGGCCCTCTTGCACGAGAATGGATTTTGTCATCTACCATGTGCTTCAGCCGCTGATAATATGTAGGACCAATGAAGATCTGTGATGTGATTTTCCGCCCGGTGAAGCCGTTGTAGAGGACCTAAAGTAGTCAGTGCAGTCACTAAACCATAAGCCTTACTGCCCACCAAACACACTGAAAATACAGTGAATTGATATTTTGGTTGTACCTCATTTCCTCTGAGATGATAGCCATAATCTGATAGAAGATTGGAAATCTTCTGCACATTGACAGCATCATTAAATGGCGTAGCATCACCGATTTCTCCCTTGTTTGCCGACACCTACAGAGAAAAGATTTGTCAGATTTCTCAGCATCAAGCAACACGTTTCAAATAATTTTAGCTTTTAATGCCAGAACTTGAGATTCCACACCCATGATTGTACTGTATCTTCTTTCATTTATCAGCTACAAAATCTAGCTGGGGTTTTCAAAAACGGACAGTATCAACAATTTTTCTACTCCTTTTTCTAGGTTACAGGATACGTTTGGAATAAAAGCAACAGATGATTTGCTGGACAAAATTTACAGGACTATAGGTCCTCCGAGAAACTTTTGTATTTGCCATTAAGTAAATGGAGAACAATCTCTTTTTTTAACTGCATTAACACTTAACATTTATGTGTATTTAATGCTTACTTGTGTATATTTACCAAACAAATAAAAAATATATACATATATATTAACTCAGCTCCCTTAAACATGCAGCATAAAACATTCTTCTTACCTTCCCCTGAAGACATTCGATCAAGTGACCAATGGTCATGCGGGAAGGGATGGCGTGGGGGTTGATAATGATATCCGGAGTGATGCCTTCACAGGTGAAGGGCATATCCTATAGCACCAAAACAGGCAGTCAGTACTTCCCAGCACACCAGCTTTAAGAAAAGCAGTCCATAAATTCTAACTGTATCTTTAAATTATCTCAAGGGCCCTGAGAGACTATATAAGGAACGGTAGCATCCCTTTCTGAACACATTCCACCTAAATTTAAGTCCATATATTGCACCCCAGTACATGTTCCAAAGATGACTGACTTACTCATGTTGGTATCAATGCTAAAAAGATAGACAAGGTGAAATGTTAATCAAGTATTAAAAAAAAAAAAAAGGGAATTGGTACCTCTTGCCTGTACTGGATACCGCAGGTTCCTTTCTGACCATGCCTGCTGGCAAATTTATCTCCTATTTGAGGGATTCTTACAGAACGTACCTGTGAACCACAGGAGAACATTAAATGGGTAAGTTAGATACAGAAGAAAATAGTTAAGTAGATAACACGTCCAGGTTGATGCTCACCCTGATCTTGCAGAACTTGTATCCTTCCTGGTTAAGGGTTACCATGACCTGATCTACAATACCAGTCTCGCTAGTTCGCAGGAAAGTGCTGCAGTCTCTCTTTGTGAAACGCCTGTTAGTGCTTTCCAGTTCATCTTCGTTTTCTGGCAGAGTTACTGTTTTGCCAATGATGACATCATCCCCAGACACACGTACCCCAGGCGCAATCAAACCATCATCATCGAGTTTGTCATAGATTGCATGCCTCATACCTTGAGAGAGAAAAAAAAAGAAGAGATGATTCTCAAGCTTTTCAACATAAAGACTTGGGTGTTTTGTAGAAATTCAACCAGCCTGCTTACACTTTTAGCCTGCTGATGATAAAACGTCTAAAGATAATTTTAAGTGAGCATCTCAGCTGATGCGTTTTCCTATTAACACACACATCTTTCTGCTATTTATAGTGTGTCAAAATAAAGACTGAACAGCAGTCTTCTCCACAAGAATGTGATTAACAAACTCAGTCTCCACACCCTGCTGTATCTTTCTTACCTTGGCAAGTTTCACGGGTAGGCTTCTCAAAAACTTCCTCTTGGTCATACCCTTTTTTGGACTCTTGCTCTTTGTAGGAGCGATAGAACACAGATCTGAAACAAAGATATATTCTCTGTGAAACCAGCATCGTTTCCCCTCATCTGTACATCCCAATTTCAATTAAAGCACCATTTTGCCAAGTATTATAGCTGTTGTCACTAATGACAACCAAAATAGTTCACATTCACATGCTACACAACCTTTCCTTTGAAGTCCTGTTAATCTGACTGGAAAAAAATCCACAACAAATGAACACAAAAGCTTCAGATGGCATTTTAATGGTCACTTTTGAAACACTGCTAAAATACCCATAGATTACATGCTTTACTTTGATGAACTGGGGAGACGTTCCCATCTGCAAAGCAGTTATTATTCCTAATGGTGATTCCCATCTTAGAATCATAGAATGGTTGAGTTGGAAGGGACCTTTAAAGGTCATATGGTCCAACTCCCCTGCAATGAACAGGGACGCTTACAGCTGCATCAGGGTGCTCAGAACCCTTGATCTTTGTCAAATCAGTCTCTTACTACCTTTCTCCTTAGCTCCACCATTTTGCAAGCACTTTTTCTGAAGCTCCCCTCACCCCCATTTTTAAGGATACCTTCCAGTTTAAGACAAACTTTCCTTGGGCCTCTGGACAACTCACTATAGCACTTATTTTAATTCTCAAACAGTTCAAAAAATCTGAGAAATCACACCTGAAAAAGCCTCTGTCGACAGCAGAACGGTTCATGATGACAGAATCTTCCTGGTTATAGCCTGTATACGATGCAATGGCTACGATTGAATTGATACCTGTAATACATTGAGGGAACACTTTGAAAACATGAATACATATCAGACAGACATTACTTACAACTAAAATAAGCCCATTTCTTTACAGTGAAGCTGTTCAACCCTTTTCTAAGATAAAACCTCCACATTCCATGTGGAAAAGCCACGCTGTATCAGTAAATGCAGCTTTGGGTACAAAAAGAGATTATCAACTCAGGAGTGACCTCATGTGGAGAACCTATACAGGAAATGCATCCTTTCCGGTTTCCACTTTAGCCGACTATATGGAAAAGGGAGTCTTAGTTGCAACGCTAGGAACACTTGTAGACTAGGAGTCAAGCTGTAAGTTAACATTTAATCTATAATCCCTTTTGAAATTACCTAAATTTGCTAAATATTTAGGTATTATACACGCATTTACGACAGTTTACACAAAATAGTATTCTTTTTGTTTAATAAGCATGAACTGACAACGTACCTGCTGGTAACTCTCTAAATCGCAAGTACTCCATGGAGCGTGTTGTTACTAGGGGCTTCTGAGGATAGTACAGAACATGGGCCAGGGTGTCCATACGAACGTGGAAGTTTGTAATGTAGACTCCCATTGCCTGTTTACCCATAGCAGACTGGTATGTGTTCCTAGGAGACTGGACAGACAATGAAAGACCAGAACATATATATTTTTATACAGATACACATGCACACATGGCTCTTAACACACACGCATGTGGGCTTCCTATCCATCTTAAAAGCAGGATGGCAGAAGTAATGCACTGACCTGGTTGTGATCGGGGAAAGGAATAATAGATGCACACACTCCCAGGATCATGGATGGGTGAATCTCACAGTGGGTGTACGTTGAACAATATGCAACACCCTTCTCCTGCAAGTCATCTGGAGTCATGGCCAGCATCACAGTCTCTTCTTCCAGTGTATCAATGTACTCTACTACACCACTGGCCACAAGGTCCTGCCAACTAATAATCAATGTTTGTGATACTTAACACGCACATAAAATGGGTCACTTCAACAGTAACAAGAACAAGGACTTCTCTGCCTTACTGTTACTACAGCTGCATTAGTTTGATCAAAAGTGAATTAAGTTGCCAGGCAGAGAAAGCATCACTGCGCTGCTCAAAGCTTTAAACATTTTCTCCTTCAGTTTAAGGGAACTTAGAACTTCCAGGATGGAAAATCAGATACTCAGTTACATTTCAGAAATGCCTCTCACCTGTAATTGTTATACTCTCGTTCCTTCAGTTGGTCAATATGCCTTTTCTTCAACAGCAACTTCTGTTTTTCCACAATTAGAAGAGGTCGGCAAATTCTGCCTGCATCAGTATAGATGCGGATTTCTCGCTCACGAATATCCCTAATCATTGACACCTGCACAAGAAAGCAACGCCCCAAGAGTACAGAGTCTCAGCCTGGAATGAGAACTAGTGTACAAAATAGGATAACAAAATTCCCAAAAGCAAAGGCCCTACAAGTTTTGTCAGCAGCGCAGAACCAACGTTAACACTCAGAAAGCCTTTCAAGAGATGATTTTTCTATCTTTTCAATAAGAGCATTTTTTTCAACTGGTTCCTCTTAAGAAACCAGGAAAAGAAACGTGTGCAGAAACAGATTGCAAATAGCAAATGATGCTATTTAGAGTTTGCAAAGTAGTCCCAATATACCTCCCTCCCTCATCTACAAAGATCCCCAAAGTCTTGAAGTTGTACCTCTGACACAATGATATCCATCTGACGACGGAGCTTCCTTAGGGTATTCATAAGCTGCTCTGGATCTTTGTGTATTCCTACCCAGCACCCATTAACAAAGATCTTTGTAGCACTAGAAAGAGGGGAGGAAAAAAAAAAAAAAAAGCCCTGAAGCGCTGTGCAGGTAATAAAAACCTCATGTCTGTTTAAGTAATTTCATTTGCACATACTCTGCTATTGCTGCTGGAGATATTTCTTCCAGGTTTTCCATACTCCACTCTTCCAAGAATTCCAAAATTGGTGATGGCTGAGACCCCACAGAAATGTAAGCCATCAGGGCTAAGTTCTTCACAAGTCCTACTGCATGACCCTAGGAGAAACATATTATTTTGGATTTCCAAACCAAAAGACTCCCCAGTCTTCCAAACCAAGATCAGAGAACTTTAAGTTCCAAGCCGTCAAGGAACCGTACACAAAATGTGCTATTTACTGTATTTCATTTCTACCGCTCAACTATGGAGTTAGCTGTAAAGCTAAGTATCGTGCCAGTGTTTCAAATAAACTGCAGGTGATCACTTAGATTGCCATGGTCATAATCACAAAACCATTAAGGTTGGAATGATGACTAAAATCATCTAGTCCAACCATAAAATGACCACCAGGTAGAAGCAGTTTGGCACAAGTACTGATGAAAATACTACATTCATTACCTCTGGAGTCTCAGCTGGGCAAACCATTCCCCACAGTGTATTGTGCAGCTGCCTGGGCTTTGCCAGCTTTCCGTCTCTACCAATTGGAGAATTCAGGCGTCTCAGATGGGAAAGTGTTGATGCAAAAGTCAGGCGGTTTAACACCTGAATGTAACGAAGAACTCAGTTAGGCAAAGCTTCCTATGTGTGGTGTTCTGGCAGGCATCAGGATACGTTAGAACAAAGCATCAACAGCCTCTAGAAATGATGTATTTGAAAAGAACTAAAGTTGTACCTGAGATACTCCTGCTCGGGCTTGATGAGCTTTCTTCTGATCACCCCAGTTTCCAGTGGCCAATGAATATTTCAAACCGTCAGAAATAATTCTCGTTTTAATTGCCAGTTCCAAGTTGAAATCTTTCCCTCTGTCGATAAACTTCTGTGCATATATTCTCACTTCCTTCAGCAAATTCTTAAACATTCTGGAGAAGATACCAAGAAACAAGATTAACCAGTACTGTATCAATTCAGCCTACTCAACACTGTGAAAAAAAAAAAAAATCACTGGTCTTCTTAGCAGAAGAGATTAGTAATGAAGGGAAAAGGAGAAAAACAAAAGTAGCAAACACCAGACTAATCTGTTTGTTAACATGCACAATACATGCTTCAAAACAAGCTGAAACAAAGCCATGATCAGATACAAGCTGAGGTGCCCAAGACTAGCTATCAGCCTCAATACAATAGTCTGATTTATTTAGAAGCCCAGAACTGGCAGCGACTCTTCCATTAATTATCTCCAAAGAACATATTATACATTTACCCTCTGAACAGAAAAGCCAACAGTGGCCCAGCAAGATCCAGCCTTTTGTTGCCATAATGATCTCTGTCATCAAGCTCCCTTCTTCCCAGCGCCGCCAGCAACAATCTATGAACCATATACCTAAAGAAATAAGTTTATATTTTAAACCATCAGCAGACGTTCACAACAAGAATACATACCTTTACTACATACATCAGAGAACTGTTTCCTAAAGGTTGCCCATTTTAGATCAGGTTAAAATACTGCTGTTCTAAGACAGGTCACTTCAGCACTTATGTCCTTAGAGCCGAGTAACACACTGAAATTTTAGAATGATGGCAACGCATCTTCTGCTACATGTCTGCCCTGTACAATAATACAGTCTGTGTTTAAGCTTGTGAGACTGTGAACAGGACATGGTATTTGAAGTAAAATGGCAGGTCACCCAATGCTGTGGTTTATCTGAGTAACAATAAACAGTGATCAAGAAGATGCACCAGAGGTTTTAAAGAGTGGGTTTAAGTTACATACAGCTTGTGAATAGTTAGCACTCCCTACAATTTAACTATCAACCTCCATATGTTTTTCACCCAATGAGATGTGAAAAGCAGTACTTGGTCATTATCATCGCATCTTTGAATCCAGAGGGCATTGGAGGTTTTTGTTCTCTAATTTTTACTGTTTTATCATCATTTGCATTTTCTCAGCTAGGAAAACAGACAAATGCCTTAAAATTTATCACCAAGTAACCAGAAGACTGAGGTTAAAAACAAACTCCTATTCAGAGTGCTTTTCCAAACACATGCATCAAATCTGTATTCAGTGACCAACTGCAGATGTGACAGCACACTTGAGAATATACCAGCATACCCTAGGAAATAGGCCTTCTTGGTTTCACAGAAGTCACTGACACCAACGTGTGGAAGCATTTCTTTCTGCAGGACTTCCTTGGCATACTTGATTCTCTTTTCCTTGGTGACGCCTGGCTTTGCACCTCTTGATCCAATGAAGTTCAGAGCTACGTTTTGCTCCTGAATGACAAAGGCTTCATCCAGAGAAGGTTTAACCTAAGGAACAAGTTACAGCAAAACCCTGAAGCTTATGGTTTCTGTTGGGGTAGGAAACTATGCAGCAGCCTGCTAACAATTCTTTTCAGAAACTACTAATTACTGCTTTATGACTTTACTATAGCAGCTCTTTCAAAACATAATGGAGCATGTGGGAATAACACAAAAATTAGTTCAGGCTTCAGACAACAGCTCTCAATCAAGTACTTTCTAGGTCTATTGCTGATTCAGATATAAATGGAAATTTTACAATTAAAGGCAAGGGCAGTAGGATAAGAACCTACCTCTCCAAGTATTCACTAGCTCTTTACAATTTCCACTGTGATTTGTTCACTTAAAATACTCACTGGAATGGGTAAAGCAGAAAGTTTTTCAAGATTCTAATAGACAACAATTGGAAAATGAACAAAACACTAATGTAAGAGTAGCCACACCTGGACATCACATAATGTTAAGCTAGAAAATAAGTTATTTAACATATTACCATTTCCATCATTTCCGGATCTTCAAAATCATAAATGATGTGTTCTAAAATGTCCCTGTCAGACACAAACCCTAGTGCACGAAAGACGATGATGATTGGCACTTCTTGCTTGATATATGGCAAAGTTGCTACAATGCGCTGACCAATAGCACTCTTCTTTGCACCCTAAAAAGACAGGGGAAAGTATACGTTAGTCCAAAATTATTTTGCCTTTAAATAAAAATCTCTCTCTGAACTTGGATGATGCATTACAAATCTATTTATTCAAGCACTACAGGAAAATCGGACTTCTCAGTAGACTAAAAAGCTATTCTGAAACTTTACTCAAGTGACCTTTTTTAAAAAAAAAAAAATTAAAAAAAAAGAACTATTTCCAATCTCAGAAGCCTAAAAAACTTGAATGTTCTTCCTCATAGAGAAGAATTTAAATAATACTGTTCGTTCACCTGTATGTATCATTTTCTTCCTCCCGTGTATTTGCGAAGAGCAATCCTATCCATCCTCAACTTTCCTTCTATCAGCTTAAGTCCATCTTAGAAAAGCTGTGCAACTCTCCATTTTCATGATGACTCAAGCAAGCGCTCCATCCTCCTCAGAAAGGTTCAGGTATTGCAGAACACAGAGGGACAACCACTGAAGAGTGCCCCCACCATTCAGTGGTGCAAGGATTCTATTAAAGCTGTTCTTTGAACAGTTGGAAATTTCTCTACAGCCAGTGCAATGGTAAATGAGTACCAACACTTTCCGCTTTTGAAATTATGAACAGCACCTATTCCCCCTCGCGAGTCTGTTCTGGCACTGGGAAATCACTGCAAAGTGCCTGGACCCTGACAGGTGACACCATTATTTTAAATATGAAATAATACGTGGGCTGCAAAACACATCTGAAACTTCTGTCTTTGGCAAAGACAGGCTCTGCATTCCTACCGTCCTTTGTCAAAAAGCAAAAATGTGTTTGGATATTCTAAAAACTCATTTATAGTAATTGACTCTAAGATTTCTAACCCCACCCTACTGTGGCACAAAGAAAGCCATCCGTTCAGTCCTCAAATTATCCGTCCCTGAGACAGGCATAATCTATGACAGAACAGAACACGTTTTCATGTCATTTTACCTTCTCACAGTTTAGCATCAGAAGAAAATCCTTTTCAAATTGCAAAGCAAATGACATGAAGACACAGGACAGTATCAAAACTTGTCAAAACAACCTTCACTCTAAGCCCTGAGAAAGGGACTATTACTGCTTAGACATACCTGCCCACCTCTGGCTAGCATGCTAACCCATATGGTACTCGTTGGTCGAGAGGAATTTTCCAGACAAGATCTACACTCTCCCGTGTAGGCATATTTTGAATCTTTTTTTGCAAACACATATACTGTGTTTGTAGCCATTTTTTCTTGAGCGATCAGAACCTGTGTAGAGACGAGAACACAAAAGGACACACGATATTAACAAGCGCAGGATTTCTACCATTCTTTATAGGATCATAAAATCACGTAATGGCTTGGGTTGGAAAGGGCCTTAAAGATAATCTGGTTCCATGTGCAGGGTTGCCACCCACTAAATCAGGCACCAGCTCAGGCTGCCCAGGGCCCCATCCAACCTGACCTTGAGCACCTCCAGGGACAGGGCACCCACAGCCTCTCTGGGCAGCCTGTGCCAGCACCTCACCGCCCTCTGAGTAAAGAATTTCCTCCTAATATCTAACCTAAATCTCTCCTCTTTTCATTTAAAGCCACTGCCCCTTGTCCTATTGCTAGGAGACCATGTAAAAAAATCTGTCTCTCTCCTGCCTATAAGCTTTTCACAGCGTGAAGTCAATTTGCCAAACTCAGCTGGACTAGACTCTGCATTCTGAAAGCACAGCATTAAGCAAAACATGCCTTGTTAAGACAGAATGACCAAAATAGAAGACTCAGAGAACACTTCTCTCAGATACACTCACCACATCTGCTAGGCATGCTGAGAAATTTGCATTAGTTTTAGCCACAGTACTGATAAAGGAAGCACGTCATTATCTGTTTCCAAGGTCAATGAACTAACCATACAAATAAATTCTTCTGATAGTATAAGCTAGATTTTTTTTTCCTCCAAGAATAAACATTATTTTTTCTTTTCTTTTGCTGTATTTGTCCAGGTGTCAAGTAACAAAAAAGCTGTCAGTTTCATCAGTGAGGCACAAGCATGGAGAGGATATGCTCTGCTAAAGCTGGATCAGCAGCAACAGAGGGAAGAAAGAAACAGGATAAGCCTATCCTTATTATAAAATACATCTACACAGCTGTGAACAACCCAGAGGAGACTGCAAAGGAAAAAATACCTTCCTCCCACACATGATCATACTTTTGAGTGCATGATGCTCTGCAATGTTTAAAAAAAAAAAAAAAAACACCACACATGTCTAGGAGAAGAAAAGGTGGTTCACAAAGCCCTAACAAAGGGCTAAGTTAATCTTTCTCTGCGATTAGGACTGCCTGCAGTATCTAAAGTGTTTATGTTTCTGGCCAAAGAAGTGGAAATAAGTAACAGAATTTCCAGTGCTTTTAAAGGCAACTCTGCAAAGTATCATCCCTTACCTTTTCTGATCCATTGATGATAAAATAGCCGCCTGGATCCAGAGGGCATTCGTTCAGTTCGCAAAGATCACGGTCAGTCAAGCCATTTAACAAACAGTACGTTGATCGTAACATAATAGGAATTTTTCCTATAAAAGTTTTCTGATGTTGTGTCTGTAACTGATCCTCCCCTTCTTTAATAACTGTTTTAGTTATATCCACATATAAGGGGGCTGAATACCTACAGAAGAAAAACACTGCGTTGTTTATCTACTCCAGCCTGTACATAAAGCTGACGAGTGCAATTATTCTACTCACTGGTAATACTGAGCATTATTATTAAATCATCTGGATTTAACAATTAGAAATTGTAATAAGAGCAGTACCGATTACATTGTCAAAATGACTAAATAAAAAAAGACTATCAATTAATAACATAAAGCCAGTCCTTCCTTCTGTTTTAACCATGATAGAGATGTTTCTTACGTAAGGTTTCTCAGTCTGGCTTCATTGGGCATCATAGGTGACGGTGCTCCATCTCTTTCCCAATGCGTAGGTTTGGAGAGATAGATTTGTTCAAACTTCAGGAGATACCGGGGCTGGAAAACAAGAAGACATTTATCTGCAATGGCCAAACCATCCGTCTTAGTTATTCAAGAGCAGCCCTAGAGCTTAATACCCAACACTGATGCACGTCCTCAGCTCAGGGTGTGGAAACAATCCCTCTTCAGATGGCTAGCTGAACAAATCATAGAATCACACGCTCCTTAAGAGTTGGAAGGGACCTTTAAAGGCCATCTAGTCCAACTCCTCTGCAATGAACAGGGGCACGCACAACCCAGGTTGCCCAGGGCCTGATCCAGACTCGCCTTGAAAGTCTCCAGGGCCAGGACATCAACCACATCCCAGGCAACCTGTTCCAGTGCCAATCACTCAAGAACTTTCAATAATTTCTAGGCACCTCATTAATAAAGAACACAAAGAGGTAACTGAAGGGTCAAAACCATCGGTAAGAGAAGAATAAGGTACCCAAATGTCTTCCTCCTGTAAAATAGCTAACTAACTCAAAATCTACCAAGTCACAGGGAGTATATTAATAAAGCACACGCCTGGTTTGTATTTACTGTTGACATAGCTTCAGATAAAACTGCTAAGTATACAATAAAAAGGCAAATTTACTTCAGCACAACGAGGTAGCTGACACGTCAAAAAGGTGTGAGTCTTTGTACAGCTTTGCTCCTATACGTACAAAGTATATTACATTTAATTGTTTTAAGTTCCATAGAAATCCTTTCACACGTACAGTAAAACATGTTAAAAAAAGGGCAAGGACGGACAGGCACCTTTCAGCAATAGAACAATTCTCAGGATGTTTGTTTTGCTCTGAGCCAATCATCCCTCAGATTCCCACTGCAATGAGATTTTAGAGCTGCTCTCTTCTCAAAGCACTCCTTCACCAACTGAAGTAACTAAAGGGTATGGAAACAAGCCAATCATTAGACCTGCACGTAAACAAGCTGAATGACCCACTGCCTTGAAAGCCCTTCTTTGAGTTCCTGTTTCACACTGTGACCACCTGCAGAACAGAAACTAACCCAAATACAGAACAGTGCTGCTACCCCACCAACTGGAAGCCAGCTGAGAATATTACTAAAGCAAAACTTGAGTTCCATGCAGGCATCTAACTGTATCTGAGCCATAAGGACTCTGCTGTAGCACACCAGCAAGCCCTCAATTCTCACCCAAAGAAACACCTTTCTCCTGGATTTCCAGCAGTAGCTGTGTCAAGTAACTTTCACAAGTTCTCATACAAGCACACTGAACACATCTAGTGTAATTCCCATCTCTCAGCACAGTTGTAAAACACTTTAACATGCTATAAAACATACTGCCCTAGTTGCCCTCAAAATGCAGGGCTGAACACGGAGGGAGGGAGAAACACAAAGTCACCTCGGAGTACTCCAATTATACTTAGTCTCCTTAAATTAATCCAGTGTTCTCAAATTAGGCAAGAGATTCCCAACAAGTAATACTGAAGGAAAAAGCAAGTTTTCTTTTTCTTGTATCCAGGCCATACTCTTAAAACTTTAACTGGATAAATAAAAACAAGAAACTACCCTCAAGTCAAATACTATATTTTGGGCAAAGTAAGTTAGGCACATGATGTGCCAGAGATCCACGCTTAACTGCAAACAGCTCATACAGGATCTGCAGAACTACACAGCTAGGGAACATGGACATAATATACACGGAGTAACAGTGGAAATGTTAAGGTGAATTACAGCAAGATAAACATTTATGAACATTTATCCACCCAAGAATGAGCATTATGTCAAACCGAGGAACTAAAAGATATCTCAGTTACGCTCTCTAAATAATGCTTGCCCACAAAAAAATGCAAAGGAATAGTCAAAACACATAATGAATTTGACTCTCAGAGCTCCTAAAGTTCCCTTAAATTTCAAGAGGAAAGCAGAAAGGTTGGGACTATCCAGTAACCGGATAGTCACTTTTTACACATTCAGAACAGGAATCACACCACATATGGGACACCACAGTCAACAGCAGCAGCACCACAATCAATACAGAACATGCACTAAACCCTCGTACACTTCATGAAGAGTCCTCACAAAGAATGGACTTTAGACAATTTGGAACATGGTACCAATGGAAGATGATAAGGGCACCATGAGAAAACCCAGACCTAACAAAAAACTTTTTAGTCATAAGCCCTTTCTGCCATGGTAAAGCTACCAAAAACCAAAATCCCACCAAAACATGGCTTTATTTTGGCTGGCTGGCTTGTTCCTCTGAATCCCTGTTGGTGATGCCTGCTCCCATCCTGAGCAGTATTACACAGTACCTTGTAGCATCCAAACTGTTCATGCTTCTGTCCTCCTGGCCGTGTCCTAACTCAGATGAACTTCAGCCTCTTGTGATGGAGGTTAAATAAAACCCACCTACCCAAAGGGAAATCATTTTGCTTCATGAAAACCCATTGTCTCCACTTACAGGTTCTTCCACTTCTCCCGTGGCATGCTGGGCTTCTGCTTGTAAATCAATCGGTGGAGCATCTTCAACAATTCTCTGCACAGACATCTGAATAAACTCATCAAAAGAATCCAACTGTTGCCTGACTAAACCTTTTTCATCAAAATAGGAGCTAGAGGAAAAAAACACATTAACAAAACAAGATAATTTAATTAATGTATTTTAAGCAAGTTTAAGATATATTTGTTACAAAATGCAGTAAGAAAACACTCTTCGCCCAAGGCACGGGTTTCGTACATTGATGCTCAGAAATGTTAAACTCTCATTGGTGTTTGAAAGCACACTGCAAAGTGACTGACTCGTTTCATCCTCCTGGCTGAGCCGGGCACACACCCTACCTTAAATTCAAAAGCAAACGTTATCACAAACCTCATGAAAGGTTCCCAGCAACACACGTAAATGACTTCGCTTCAGTGCATTTTCTAAGCTGCAGTAAACTGAGTGTGTGCAATTGCAGTCTCCTAAGTAACAATTCTCAGAACTTTCCCATCCCTGGAGGTGCCCAGGGCCAGGCTGGATGGGGCCCTGGGCAGCCTGATCCGGTGGGGGGGGCAACAAGCCCACGGCAGGGTGTTCGGACTGGGTGGGCTTTAAGGTCCCTTCCAACCTAGTTCTTTAGCACGGATCTCCTCTATTCCAGCCACACAGATTTCCAGCTTCACTCCTTCTCTAGATTTCCCCTAGCTTTTGTGTGGCCTAGACACAACGCAACACGTCCCGGTTATGAAACCAAAGCCTATGTTCCAAGCCCTGCACTCTCACTTTTAACAGCATGACCTGAACACACAGGCTTTGTGCCACACAGCCCTGAAGCCACTTGGAGAGCTCATGCTACCTTGGCTTTGCTGCTCTCTATCCCCACTGCATACAGGGAAAGACTCTTCTGTTCAGAAGAGAAACACTTTTTGCTTACAGTGCCCACTCCTTAACAGCACGAGGAGCCACAGGGCCTGGCTGTTGGCATTCTGCTGGGAAAGCACTGGCCTGGCGGCACAGCTGCGTCCTGGCTTCCTCATGCCACCTCACATTCAACAGCAGTGGGCAACATCGCATGTTTGGTGTGGAATTAGAATCACTTCTTACTTAGAATCACAGAATCATTAAAGTTGGAAAAAAACACTAAGATCGGCTAGTCCAACCTCCTACCCATCCCCATCAACCATGTGCTTCAGTGCCACATCTCTATGGTTTTTTTTAACACCTCCATATATATAACGACTACACCACCTCCCTGGGCAGCCTGCGCCAGCGCATCAGAATCACAGAAATCATATAGAAATGTTTGGGTTGGAAGGGACCCTTAACGGTCATATGGTCCAACTCCGCTGCAAGGAACAAGGACACCTACAGTCACATCAGGGTACTCAGAGCCCCTTGAATGAGACAGGACTTCCACCACCTCTCTGGGCAACTCACTCCAGTACCTCACCACTCTTACTGTAAAAAACTTCTTCCTTATATGTAACCTAAATTTCCCCTCTTTTAGTTTGAAACCATTTTCCCTTGTTTTATCACAACAGAATCTGCTAAAGTGTCTGCATCCTTCCTTCTTACAACACCCCGAGAGGCCACTCTCAGCTCTCCCTGGAGCCTTCTCTTCTCCCTGCAGAACAGCTCTAGCTCTCTCAGCCTAAGTAGGGATCTCTTGGATCATTTTTGTGGCCCTCCTCTCGACATGCTCCAACAGGCCCATGTCTCTCCTGCACTGAAGACTCCATATCTGAATGCAGTACTCCAGCTGAGGTCTCACCAATGCAGATTAGAGGGCAAGATCACCACCCTTACCCAGCTGGCCACATTTCTTTTGATGCAGCCCAGGATACAGATGGCTTTCTGGGCTGTGAGGGCACACTGCTGACTCAAATCCAGCTTGCCATCCACCTGTTCCCAGTTTGTATTGATTGTGGGTGTTGCCACAATCCAGGTGCAAGACCTTGGCTTTGTTAAATCTCATGAGGTTCACCTGGGCCTCATTACCACTCTTTCAGAGAATAAATGTTTCCTAATATCCAACCTGAAAATCCCCTGGCAAAACGTAAGGCCATTACCTCTCATCCTATTGCTGTTACCCAGGAAAAGAGGCTGACTCCTACCTCACCACAACCTCCTTTCAGGAAGCTGCAGAGAGCCATAAGATCTCTCCTGAGCCTCCTCTCCTCCACACTGAGCAAACCCAGTTCCCTCAGCTGCTCCCCATAAGACCTGTGCTCCAGATCCGACAGCTTCCCTGTCCTTCTCTGGACCCACTCCAGGGCCCCGATGTCTTTCTCGTAGCGAGGGTCCCACAGCTGAACACAGCACTCGAGGTGCGGCCTCACCAAGGTTGAGTACAGAGGGCCGACCGCCTCCTGCTGGCCGCGTTGCTGCTCCTGTCTGAAAGCCCTGGCAGCCAGGGGGCTGTTAACCCCAAACAACGATCCTGTAGCTCTGCTGAGCGCACTTCCACTCCCCAAATGCCGAAACACGCGGCCCGGCCTAGCAAAGCCCGCGGCCTCCGTGCGCCGCACCGAACCCGTCCCACCGGCACACGCACACCAAGCACAGCGCGCGGGGCATCACCTAATGACAATCCAGCACGCCTCCTGCCACAGGTCGGGGGTGATCTCGTCGTCGTCTTCATCATATTGCATATCTGCGGGGGAAGCGGGAACGGGTCAGACCGCGGCCGCCGCGCCGAGGCCCGGGGCCGCCCGCAGAAGCCCGCAGGCCGCAGGGGAGCGGCCCGGCAGGAGGCGGCCGCCGCGCCCTCACCTTCGTCCGCGTCGTACATGGTGGCAGCGAGGAGGGAGCCGCGAACGGCTGGGAGAGGAGAGAAAGAAGCTGAGGATCCGCCACCGAGCGCCCTCGGAGCGGCAGCGGCGGCAGGACAGCGGGCGGCGGGGAGCAGGCGCAGGAGGAGGAGCGCACATGCGCGGGGTTAAGCCTCGCCCTTCCCCTTCCTGCGGCGGGCTGCGCTGCCGGCCATGCTCCGCCTGGGCCGGGTGCTGCTGGGCCGTCTGCGCCCAGCCCGGCCCTGGGCAGCGCGGCGCGGGGCGGCGGCGGCGGGTGGTGAGGAGGAGCGCTTCGTCTTTCTCGAGTACGAGCCGGAGCCGCTGCCCACCGCTGCGGCGCGGGGCAGAGCGGCGGCGCGGAGCCGGGCGGCGGGCAGGGATGGCGCCCCGGGCGGGGAGCGGGTCCCGGGGGGCGCCGACCCCTCGGTGCCGCCGAGCGGCGTGGGCTGCTCGGGCTGCGGGGCTGAGCTACAGTGCAGAGACGCCGCGGCGCCGGGTTTCGTGCCGGCCGACAAGTACCGCAGCCTGTGCGCGGGGCCGGGCGGCGCGGCCGGGCTGCGGGATGCCGTGTGCCAGCGGTGCTGGGTGCTGGAACACGGCGGCCGGGTAGTGCGCCTGGAGCTTCCGCCCGAGCAGCACCGCGCGGTGCTGAGCGCAGCGCTCCGCAGCCCCCCCCGGCACGGCCGCGGCCCGCTGCTCCTCTACCTGCTGGACGTGCTGGAGCTGCCCGACCCCGTGTTACCGCAGCTGCCCGCGCTGCTGAGCCCCGAGGTGCCCGCTGCGGGGCTGCTGGTGGTGGGCAACAAGGTGGACCTGCTGCCCGCAGACTCTCCCGGGCACCTGGGGCGGCTGCGGCAGAGTGTGACGGCCGCCTGCCTGCGGGCCGGCATCTCCCGAGAGCAGCTGGTGGATGTCCGGCTGGTGAGCGCCAAGACAGGCTTCGGGATGGAGGGGCTGGTCAGCCGGCTGCAGCGCTCCTGGAAGTGTGCGGGTGACGTCTACTTGCTGGGGGCCACCAATGCGGGCAAGTCGACGCTCTTCAATGCCCTGCTGCACTCCGACTACTGCAAGTCGCGTGCCCCTGACGTGGTTGGCAGGGCCACCGTCTCGCCCTGGCCAGGTGAGGGGCACTGCCGCCATCCCCATGTCACACTTGGGCTGTCAGCTCTCCTGTGAACCAGGCCTGTCACCAAACGGGGGCCCAAAGCATCACTACTGCAGGTGGTGGCCTTCCAAGAATCTACTGGGTGGGTGTTGTGCAGTATCAGCTCAGATGACGCGTGCCTGTGCCAGAATCAGCATGATTTTAATGAGTGAGAGGCTTTAATTAGTGCATGAGGCTAACTGGGAGTTTCTGTGAGAAGCCTTTCAACAAGAGAGCAGATACCACATGGATGGTAGCACACTTCAGCCACGCTGGCTGGGAGGGAAACTTTAAGTGGAACAGATGTTGGTGCTTAGTTCCACCTCCAACTTTTTGTTAGATGGTTTCAAGCACTCTTTTATTCGTGTTCCTTAGAGCTTAAATATGACAGGTATCCAGAGGACTGGATGTGTCATCTTTTTTTTTTTTTTTTTTCTTTTTCCAGGAACAACGCTGAACTTATTGAAATTTCCAGTTATTAACCCTACATGTGACAGGATATTCCGAAGGCAGGAGAGACTGAAAGAAGAGGCACTAAAAACAGAAGATCAGCTAAGTGATGAAGAAAAAAAACACCTTAATCACCTTAAAAAGCAAGGATATTTAGTGGGTGAGTATTATCTGAGTGAAGGGTGATGGAATGTCCTGGTGGAAATGCTGCATTATACAAAGGACTGTTAACTCCTTAATTTTCTGAAGAATGCATCTGATTTTGGCAAGCAATTTCTTCCCATTCTGTAAGAATTCATTTTCATTTAATTGTGACAGGAATGTGCTGTGTGTATATGGTCCTTGCGAAGGTTTTGGGGCTTGAGGAGTGCTAAGCAAGAATCATAGAAGGGATTTACTGACATCTTGGCTTTTGAATGTTCACACAACATTTTTATCACCTTTCTATCGCAGCTGCGCATCCCTAATAATCAAGGGGACAAGCGTCCCACTGAAGGAGATGCAAGTTAATAAATGAATTAACGGGAAACCTTTTGTTTTAATCCAGGAAGAGTTGGAAGAACATTTAAACGTCAGAAGCAGAACCCTGTGATTGATTTTGACCCTGACATGCTGTCGTACAGCATAGACGAAGATCCATGCCATATCCCTAAGAAGCAGGGAGAAAGAGAAGAGTTCACATACAATGAAGTGAAGGATGCTCGCTGGTGTTTCGATACTCCAGGGATTGTAAAAGAAAACTGTGTAGGTACTCTGTGGCACTCTGTTTCAGGAGGTCGGGATCCATCGTGTTTCTGCTGTTGCATTCCTGAATGGTGCATACTGTGGTCTTTGTGAAGGAACTGTGTCAGCACACTTTCTAATGAAGAGAACCTGTACTGTTAAAACAAGTTTATACTGGTATCACACAGGGAATTTTGCGCTTCTTTAGCTGTCACCCTACTGAAAAAGATGGAGCTTGGGAGGGTAACTAGTGTTGTGTGACCAAAGCTTTGAGAAAGACCTGAAGCACTGTCAGGAAGCCAGCAGGAGCTGCAGTGTTTCTGTTAATAGCTTCAATGTGTGAGGCCTGCTTCAGTATTTTGCTAGAGCAGTGATACTGAAGCTAGTGCTTATATAGTGCATGTGTCCAAAAATGAAGTATTTTGTTGTTTTTTCATCACTTTGATATCTATATGGAGCTGCAGGTCATCTTTTGGGAAAAGTTAAAAAGTACTAGGAGACAGAAAATCAGCGGTGGTATCAGAACTCTCCTACTAGATGTCTGTGAGATCTTTGCGTCACTTTGCTCTCTGATAGCTAGTTAGTGTCTAGTGTAAAGACAGTCAGGGGCTTAGAGCTCTAACTGGAGACTGAGCATGGTCTTCCTTCTTCTGAAGCTGAATAATCAGGGAAACCAGTGTGTCCTGACTGTACAATTTATTTTTCAGGTTTTGAATCTCCTAACAGAGAAAGAAGTAAAGTTGGTTTTGCCAACACAAGCCATCGTTCCACGGACCTTCATTCTCAAGCCAGGAATGGTCTTGTTTTTAGCAGCGTTAGGGCGCATAGACTACTTACAGGTAGGAAAAAAAAGGATTTTTGATAGCAGTGGCTTCATTTTCTGTTACAATACCAAACAAAAGATTGTCCAGGTAGCTTCTCCATCTCTTTTGCTGCTTTCAAGATGATCAATCTGTTAATGAAGTACTGCATAAAGTGAAAATGCCTTGGGAAGGGGAGTTGTGATACTTGTTACCAGTGTGCAGTATTTTATATTGTAAAGCAGTAAGTGCTTTTGAATGCTGACAAACACCTTCAGCTTGAAGGGCTTCCCGTGACATACAGAGGCTGCTCTGCAATGACAGAGGCAAGGACCATCCCATGGAGAGGGGCAGGATGCCAGTAAAGACAGGTTTTCAACATATGGCAAAGAAATGGAGCAAGAGAGAGTAGTTTGAGGTTGCTTTTCTATTAGCATGAATGATGTGCACTTTGTTGTATTTCAGGGAGAAAAACCTGCCTGGTTTTCTGTTGTGGCTTCTAACCGGTTGCCAGTCCACATTGCTACTTTGAGTAGTGCAGATGCAATGTATGAGAAGCATGCTGGCCAAGAGTTCCTAAGGGTAAGAGAAGGAGGTGCTGTCGTGGGCTTTTGGTTGCAGATAGGCAGACTGTCCCACCTGGTGACACATCCCGACATAAGTTATTGTTCTGACCTTCTTGCTGTTGGCACAGACTGCATAGCACATGTAGACTGGGGACAGGGTGAACTGTCCTTTTCCTGGCAGCAACCTTCCTGCACACATTAAGTGTACGTATGAGTGGCATAACCCACAGGAAGGCAGCTGGCTTGGGCCAACAGCTGGCTCATGTAGCACACGCTCCGTCTTTGCTCACTCACTCCTTTTCTGTGGGCTTCACTGGGCTGGGTTGCTCTGGATGTGATCCCAGTTCTGCTCTTTGCAAGTCCGAAGTAGCTCCTGTAAGGATATTCAAGCCAGCTCTTATTTGGATAACAAAAGTCTAATATCTTTGTTCCCACTTGTGCACTGCTCTTCAGTTTAACATAGCAGTACTGAAGCATCTCTTAGTTGCTAAATCTCTTGTTTTGACATTAGGTTCCAATGGGTGGGAAAGAGCGAATGAAAGAGTTCCCCCCACTTGTCCCTCAGGACATTACACTGAAGGGAACTGGTACCACTGAGGCAGTCGCAGATATCAAGCTTTCCTCTGCAGGTAATTTAACGTTTCTTTGTGTGAGAACCCTTGTTCTGATATGAGCAACTCTTCTATTGACTGTATTATTTTTTCTTTGCTCTGCAGGCTGGGTGGCAGTGACAGCTCATGCAGAAGAGGAACTGTTGCTCCGAGCCTATGCTCCCAGGGGCACCACAGTGGTGGTAAGGGAGCCTCCCCTTTTACCATATATCAGTAACGTCAGAGGGGCCCGGATCCCAGGTACTGCTGCCTACAGAACCAAAAAGCCTCCATCCCTCGTGGAAAACCTGAAAACTGCGGGGAACAGATAGCACTCACCATCACCTGAGCAAGAAAGGATTCAGAACCTTGATGCTTGTTGATGTTCAGGAGAGCTTAGACTCATCTAAAAGGCAGACAGGCACAGTTTCAAGGGAGGTCTGGGTGAGGTAAATCTAATAGAAATACTGAGCTGCAGCTAGTTCAAGTGAGCTGAGTGGTACCTTCCTCTGTGAGGTGAAATGTTTTTTCCCTGGGATCAGGCAGTGTCAGGGAACAACCACTTTTCCCAGTTTCCTCTTGAAATACAGCACAGAAGCTCAGCTGTCTGCCCTGGGCTGACTTTGCTGCTCAGAGAGTAGGTCTTTTCATTCAGATGTGCTCTCACAGGTCAGAAACCATCACCTGGTTCTTGGAGCCTTTATGTTGTTTCCAAAGCAGAGGGAGGTGGAGGGTGGGGAGAGGAGCAGGGAGTTCTCTGGTTTGGGTATGACACTCCCAGGAGTTTGCAGTAGTTAAACATTATTGACCAAAAATCAGGTCCCCTCAGTATCTGGGGCATTGCCCTACTTCTGGACACAGGAAAAAGGAATTAAAGAAAAGCAGATCTGCTCAGGTGCCTGACAAAGAAACTTGCAACTCACTGCTTTGATTTGGTTTCTGTAGCTTGTATAAAAGTCTCTGGAACTGAGGATGTATATAAAAACTTTTCAAGACTCTTGTTGTCTTTTGAAATCACCAGTAAAGCACTCTTGTGTGGGCACGCATCCTGCAAACTACACAACAGCACTAGCACCATGGCCCATGTTAGAGGAAAATGTGTCATGGCACATCTGGTAGACAAAGAGAGGTAAGACTGCTGCAGCTCCAAGCTGCCAGGTCCAACCACTGAAGCAGCTATTTTCCACTTGCCACATATACACAGCAGACATGTATGCATCTGGCCACACAAACTGCAAAGAGACACAATACTCAGGTGAACACAGCACCAGCAGTCTCATCCTGCTTGCCTCCCTGGTTGATCAGAATGGAGGTCCATGGGAGAGAAAATCACCTCGCTACAGCCTCCTTTAAGGTAGTTGTAGAGAGTCATGAGGTCTCTCGTCAGGCTTCTCTCTAGACCAGACAGCCCCAGTTCTCTCAGCCACTTCTCCTGTCTTGTTTTCTGGTCCTTTCACTTGCTTTTTTTTTTTTCCTCCTCCACCCACACTCAAGCACTTTGAGATCCTTCTCACAATGTGGGTCCTACAACTGAGTACAGTACACAAGGTGCAGTCTCACCAGAGGTAAGTACAGAGGGAAAGTCACCACGCCAGTCCTGCTGGCCACACTATTAAGTGTTATGGGAGAAAACAGCAGAAAACACTGCTTCTGCTAGCATCTTGTCTTTTGTGAAGGTTATATGTTGCAGTCCTAGAACAGCAGACATGGAAATAGTCACAGCTCTACCAGCAAAACTGGGAGTCAGGAAAAGGGTCTAGATGTGGCCTGTTCAAACTAGCCTGACAAATACAAAACAGACATCTCCTACAGCATTCCTTTAATGCTGTAAGTCCGGAAAAGACACCATATAAAAGGCAAACAACACCAAATGCAGAAAGAGTAACTGAAGGCCTTCCTCTGTGACAGCACTGGTCCCCAGCCCAGGAGTAGGCCATAACAAATTGCAGGCGAGACGTGTTTTGTGTAGCAGGTCCCCTGATTTTGGAAACAGCCTTTTTCAGTAGGATCAGTGGGCGATGCTGGAATTGTATCCAGGAAAAAAAGGCTTTCTGCCTGAGATATGCGGATGTGCAGGGGAGAGCGTGCCTCCCATGCTGTGTCCTTTTGTGTTCACCGAGACGTGCAAGTGGGGCAGCTGAGCCAGCCCAAGGGCTGGAGTTGCGTGGGTGTTCTGAGTGCTTTTGCTGTATCTACAGACTCCTCAGGCCATGAGAGCAGACAGCTAGCAACAGCCACAGCTAGGAACAAAAATATGTGCTCCAGACAGATGTCAAACCTCAGCAAATAGGAGGTTTTAATGTGGAAGCAATTAGTGCCTCAATGAAAGCACAGAAATACCTTTTATGAGTTCTGAGGGCTGAATTACGCAGGAGCTGAGGACCTGCTCTGAAGTGCTTCTCAGAGTTGGTGTCTATTTTACGCTTGTGCTGGACAGCCTGAAAGGCAAGAAATTTTTTAACATCTGTGGACAAGAGCTAATTTAATCTTAACACAGGAGCCAAAAGCAAATGTGGCTTATGTCTGTGTGTAAAAATGAGATGTAAAGACAAGACTGGGAGGGTTGAGCCTCCTTGGGAATGTCTGACCTTCATGGCTCAGTGTGCACTGTCTGGGTGCAATTATGCATAGCTATTTCAGAAAAGTGAGGAAAGCTGAGAAGTGCGTATTCAGCAGAACAGCTCCTTTGCTGGAGTACTGCACAGAGCTCCTTGTCTCCCCCAGCTGGAATGGGGGGACCAGAGGACACCAATCTGGGCCAAGCAAAGGAGCACTGCATATCCCCACTGCCCTGCAAGTGGGGACATGCTACTGCAGCTGGCAGCCTGAGTTTGTTTGCTTTGGCAGATGTCCCTCCAAAAAAGAGGCTTCTTTTTTCTGCCCAGTGGCTATTCACTTTTCAGCGCTGAATATGTCAAGGACTCCTACCCTAGGAAAAGGGCTACTGTTTTTTGTGGCAAAAGCAGAACAAATCCCATGCAGAAATCACCTTTTTATTTTTGCCCACTGTTAATCCTCCCAAAATGGCCTGTAATGCAGGAGAGGTGCACTGGGCTGCAAGCCTAATGGACCAGAAGTTTCAAGTATCTGCTTCCTATCCACACAAACAAATGCTATGCTGAAAGCACATGCTCCTGAAATCTCCACTTAAGAAGTGCCCCTTGGCAGTTTCACCTTCCAATTTCCTGTTTAAGGCTGCAGCTATCTGCACCTGCACTCATGGTGCATGCACCTCTGGAGGTGGTCCTGGCTGCCTGGTAACCCATCCAGGGCATCGCCCATTGCCCATGTCCCTGCCCTTCCTCACCCTGAGATTGCTCACCATCTTCCCTGTTTTTGCCTCAGCTCTCCTTCAGCTCTCTATGATGGAAATCCAACCACAGAACTCCTCTGTCCCTTCACCTCCAGCACAGCTGCTGCTGCAGACGACAGCCATTGGAGTGTGCTGCCCTGGACTGTGCTGAAGGACGCTAAGAAGGGTTTGTGCAGCCCCTTCCACCAACCTGTGGGCAAGGGACTGGTGCAGCTGCCTGCCTTGAGTCCAAAAGTGTCACAGAATTGACTTGCGGCTGGCCTGCGAGGTACCCCATAGACATGCACTTGTGCTTGTCTACTCAGTTCTGTTAAAAAAAAAAACCACCTACAAAATAAAAGCAACTTAGCATAAAGCAGCAGTCAGCATGAAGTAGCACATTTTCAACCTGGTAGGTTTCACCCTCTTTTCTGCCACAGCGCAAGAAGCTAGTCGAAGATGAAGATGACCTCCTTGCAGGTTTAAGGGAAAACGGTTTCTCCCATCGGCAATCTACTTATGTCATTTCTATTGTATTTTACCTCATTTTGTCCCTTTCTGGAGAGTGAAAAGCATGAGCTGGTGGTACAAAGGGCAGGGCCTCCTCTGTTGAACCAGTCTGAAATAATTAACTCAGACAGCAAAGGCAAAGAGGCACCCAAGTACCCAGACCTACCACCTCTATGCCGTGCTCTCAGGGCATCTCATGGCAGCCCACAGTTAGGATTGGGAACAACTCCTGCTCCTGCTATACCATAAACTTCACACGCATCTATCTGTAAGACTTTAAGCCAGAACATGCCCCTTTAATTAAAAACATTTTTTGTAGCTATTAATAAGTGGCAGATAGAAGCTACAAGTTCCATAATAAAGTTTATTTAATCAGAACTATGCTTAGGAAAATACACTTGAAAGGGTTAATATAATGCAATTTAGTTTAACTTTACACTACATTTTGAACAAAAGACTTAAAACATACTTTAAGTGAAAACAGGATGTATGATCTGGCTTGTTTTACATTTATTAAAAACGTAGAAAAGGCCGTCATGCACTACAGTAGAGACCATGAAAAAAAAAAATTACCTTTGGTTTTATTCAGAGAATACAAGTATTGCACTGTAAAAGCATCAAACATGGTGCAACCAAACGTCATAAACACAACTCCGTGCCAGCTTACAAAAGTTTGTTAACTAGGATAATTTCAGAGGGAAGAAACGTATGTACACATGAAACAATTCCATTAGCTATCTGGATTCCGTTAATATGCATGCCACTTATCTACACAACTGCCATTCAAGAAAACTCTTGAATTTGGTTAATACTTTTCAGCTATATTAAATCTGTTGAAATCAATGACGCTACCATATCTTAACTGGCCTGTCAGATGTCAAATGTTCTTCTTTTTTCAGTGAATGAAGGTCCAGCCTAGATCATCAAAATCCAGAAATAGCAATTATAGAATCACAGAATCATTACGACTGGAAAAGACAACTAAGACCATCTAGTCCAACTGTGATTACAATGCAATGAATTACAAATGCCTAGCTACCCACGTCTAGATCATTTCTCAAGGCAGTTACTTTGAGCGTATAGATCCATAGAGATGAAAACCCAAAACGCCATGTTGCTGAACCAAGGACTGGCAGTGTAGAGCTGTCATTGTGCTAAACTCTTCAACCCACGCATTTGAGGTTGAACACTCCTACGGTTATTACGCTACTATTGGCAAAACCGACGCAAGATAATTTAAGAATATTGAGAAGGACAAAGAAGTCACTGTTTAAAGGGAGGTACATCGTAGCAAAACTATCATTTCTGATGGCTTACCTAATCGGCATTCTCCAATAAAAATATTCAATATTAGCAATTTCTAACATTTTAGGTACATGCGATGCAGTACATCTTTGCTGCTTTAACATAACATACTCCCAAATCTTGGACATAAGCTAGCAGAGAATTCCAACACTGTAACAGACCAACAGTATTTCAGGATATTGCTGCTAAGAGTCTCAGACAGACTTTTCTTCTTTGTATTTCTATAGTCTATTTTCAGCTCCTAATCTTATGATAGGAAACACTGCTTAACAGGAACACTGCTGTCTTCAAAGAATTCTTGCTAGATCAAGCATTAAAACCTTGACCACTTCCCAAAAATCTGCAGTGGAGTACCTCAGAAAACCACACCCTTGTTTTTATCTCATCAAGAGACATTTTAAGTCAGTCAGCACCACATTTTCCATTTAAAAAACGTAATAATTATCAGGCCAGTCCACAAGTTTATCTGAAAATAGCTGAAGTCCTTGAAGTCTCTCATAAGATGGCAAAGGCTCTTCACAAGGATATAAGGGGAGCTATAATATCTCTGCACGGTACTGGAATTTCCAGCATCTGCTCATGTTACTCACAAATGTTGGCAACATTTACATATAAAAGAAACACCGTTAAAAAAAAAAAAAGAAATACATCTAAGACTATTACAACCAGTTGTTTAGGAAAACAACTCAACTTTTGTTTTCTTAACATTTAGCATAAATATAGTTGCAACTCGATCTTCAGTTGCCAGTGATTGTCACAGCCAAGGTAAGGATTGAATGCTATCTAAGCAAACGAAAACTCACTATACAATTTATTTCTGCCATGAGGGATGCCCTCCCTCTCAAATCTTTGGCCTCCTATTACCAATCTCTCCCAAAAGGAGAAGCAACATAGTTTTGTTCTCTATTCATTCAAGGTTTGCTTGGGGGGGGGGGGGTTGGGAGGTGGGGAGGAGGAAGATGACATGGGGACAGGGAGAGAAAAATGAGGTTTGCTCCAGAAACTTACATTCACAGAACAGATTCACAGAATGCACATGTGAGTACCTAAAACACATTGACAAATACTGAACTAACTCCTCAGCTCCACTCTGCAAACAACACCTGCCTCCAAAGCTGCTCCTCTGGAGTTGATGAGAAGCCACCCCCAGTTGCTGCACCTGACAAGAGACCTAAAGACAGTCTTCTGCAGCGCAGATGGGACTGGAGGCTTTTGCTTTTTCCCTGCTCATTTGGATTGTGTTCACATTTTGCCACTGGCAGACATGCAATCTCTCTCATGTTTGTGTGTGCAGGAAGAAAATCTCTTTAGAATTAAAAACTCCCGGTATGATATTTCTTGCATATAGACCCAAGATCATGACCTGATCACTTACATGACCGATGATCTCTCTCTGAGGAAACAGGATGATTCTATTAAATGAAACTTGAATGAATAAGGAACAGGAATTCCTACAGCCTTTAATGCCAGGTTTGTTGCTTGCCAGTTGCTTTATCGTTGTTTTTCAGTGTGTGAGATGTTAGATTTTGAGGAACCATAATTACATCTATGGTAATCTTTTCTCTTTTTTTTAAGCTCATGAAGCTTGACTGCTGTCCGTCATTGAAATTAAAATAGAGACAAAAAAAAAAAAGCAAGCAACATCTGGGCTTGTAGAATTTGCAGATCATTTTCACTGACAGTGATTATCTTCCTGTCCGGTGATCCCAAACTATAAATTACAATGTATTACTCTGTATAAGTATGGAAAATATCAGAAGTGGCATTTCTATGACAAAAAAAACTATAAGATAGTGTTTTGAAACTGCGTTGATATCCTTTTGCTCAAGAACTATATAAAATTTTAAAGCTACTCAAAAATACACAGCCAAACAGCTCATAATTCTATGCACAACTAGCAATACCACATGAAAAGAAGAAAAATCTGCAGTAAAGAGCGTCACAGAAAACCGGCCCATGGTAAGCAGTGAATCTGAATGGTTCAAAGTAAGAAAAGCTTACACAAACGAAATCCAACATGCATATATAAAGTGTACGTGTTCTGCACAAGAGCTATTTCTAAAGGATTTATCTGCATAGGTAAAAACAAAAACAATGTGCAACATTTTAAGCCTTTAAAGCACAACAACAAAAAAGCAAAAACTTAACAAAGTTGCCCCCCCCCCAACAAAGTCAATGACATGTAACAGTTAATAAGATATTAATCAAGACAGAGGTTCTCCAATCAAAAGTTGGAAGGACTAACCCCAAATTTTGGCTCACTGTTCACACTAAGGGGATCTGAAATGTACGTTCACAATTATAATTATCTTAAACAGTTACGTTCATCGCTAGCCAACTGATTTGTCTTACAAAGTGCTCTTTTATGTAATAGAAGCTATCTTCCTGGTAGAAAAAGCATTGAGTAGTTTTTACCACTTTGAACACCAAGATACATTAAGAAGAACTAAAACAAAAGGAGGAGAGGGGAAAGAGGAGTTGGCTGCTAAAACAAAAAGCAACTGCCAGTGGCTCTATAAACATCCAACTTGTGTATGGGTAGCTACAGTCTTGTTCCTAAAGCTCAACTTAGAAAACAAACACATCAGCTAACAAACTATAAGCAGACAGACCTTACAGGACACAGCCTCATACACCCTACCTACTTCTTTAATGAAGAGATCCAATATTTAAAGAGGTCATTAAACGAAAAGTTGTCCAAAATATTTTCAGCTTAAAAAAAAAAAAAATCCCAACGCAGACACTAAAGAAAACCATGCTTAAAAAAAAAATCTACAATATCTGTACATAAGCTGTATAAGATCTTACAAAAGATACACGTGCCTCCGAACCACAGCTATTTCTACTCCTGCCCTTTTGTCGCCTTCTCAAGATAATACACGTTGACCAAGTGGCGATTGAGGTGCTTGCTGTATTCACCTTCCTTTTTAAACGAGCGGTCACAAAAAATGCACACATAGTTCTCCCTGACTGCTGTGCTATTGGCAGCTCCTTGCGATGTCTTCGGACTGGTTTCCTCTTGTACAGAGCGAGCACCGTTTAACCCCGAATCATCGCTGCCTTCTGATATGTTGTCACTTATGTCGCTGCCTTCATGGCTGTGGATGCCCTCATCCTCATCCATTTCCTGAGATTCGTTCACTGCTGCGTTATCCAGAGGTGGTAAGGCCAGAGCTACTTCAGGGCTCTGCGTACACCCTTCTGGGGGCACAGGCGCACCCACAGCATCTGCTGGTGGCTCTGTCTCTAGGATGCGTGTCTTAGTCAGGTCTATCGGGTCTGGGCTACTCACAGTTTCTGCCAAGCAGGTTTCCTCTGGCTCCTTCCCGGGCTCCAAATCCGGTAGTACATCCACGGGCACATCCAGACTTTGTTCAGAAGACACTGCATGAGGAGATTCTTCTGAGTCTTCCCCCGTATCCACCTTTCTCTCCTCTTTTTCATACATAGCGTCTTTGCTCTCCCCTGCTGCAGCAGGCATTTCTTGATCCTTTACCTCAGCTTCTGAGTCCGCAACCTGAGCTGACTGACAAAGCTGTCTTGGCTCTTGTACGCAGCTTCCTTTGGCACCGACACTCTCCCCCTTGCAAGTATCACCAACGTTATTGTCTAATGATGCTGGACCGGCAGGATCTTCCTCCTTCTCCTGCTCACTGCTCAGACTGTCAAGTTTCACACATCTGCCTTCTTCCATAAGTTGAGACTTGTCCACCACCTCCTCTTCTTCCATCTTCTCCTCATCAAGTCTACTGCTCTTCTTACTGTGCTTACTTTTCAGAGCTTTCTTTTTCCTGTTTTTCTTAAGGCAGGAATTTTGCTTTTTAGGTTCTGCCTCTGGTACATCATCACTTTTCTGAGCTTCCTGGCAGTCTCTGGGTTTAGTTTCCACTTTCTTTTTCTTTTTTGTCATTACAACGGTATCGTTTGCAGGCTCTTGATTTGAGGAAATTATTTCTGCCTCTGCCTTTCTTTTGACCTTCTTTGTTTTACACGGTTTCTCAGTATTTTTCTCAGTTTTAATATCTACCTCCTTGTTTTCTGAACTCGATTTCCGACTTCTGGTTGTCACCTGGCGTGCAGGAACGTTGCTCGTTGGCTTCTTTTCCTTTGCTAAGTTCTCTTTTTTCTCCACTTTCACAGTTTTCTCAGTTTTCTTTGTGGGTGAATCCCCTTTTGTTTGCTCCTTCTCCACTTTGTCACCGACGCTCTCAGAAAAGTCAGCTTCACTCTTTTTAGTCCGTAGCTTCACCTTTGAAACATCCATGGTGATGTCCGAACAATCGGGATGCCTGGATTTGATGTGATACTGCAGGTTACACTTCTTAGATGCCGCGTAGTCACAAACAGGACAAAGGAACTGGCGCGGATTGACGTGGAGCTCAACGTGCTTTTTGAAATTGCTGCGATCGGCTGTTTTGTAGTCACAGTGCGGGCAAGTCAGAGGCTTCGGCCCATTGTGAACTTGCCTTGCATGACGAGTTACTTCATGCTGGTTTGAGGCCACGTAACTGCACTGATCACATTTGAATGGCTTCTCACCTAAAGAAGGAAGGGTGGAAGGGAATTACGGTGATTATTAAGCACGGGAGTGGGAAGGAAATCACTTTGCACTAAGACAGGCACAGAAATATGAAACTCAAAAAGAAGAAGATATATATATATATATCCATGCGCCTTTAAAATTATATGTAATCAACATAAGAAATCCACAAGTCACAAACACATTCACAAGACACCAAAAACAATACACAAAAAAAAAAAAGAGAAGGGGCAAGGATTGGGAGGAAGGGGATCCACAACCAAACGAGCAGTAACAAAGTCACAAGTTCTGGCTATGCATACATACCGGCAGAGATCTCTCTACAGTACTATTACCAAATGGAATCCATACCCAACTGGTCCATTGAATGCATTGTAGAAAAATGGAAATGTAACATTTGATGAATAGAAGTTTCACACAAACGTTTCAAAAAAAGTCCAACTTTACACAGATTTAGCATACTTCATGTTTGCATTGAAAAGGAAGTAAGGGAAAATAAGCTAGCTAAAGACAGAGCATGTGAAAGACACACCACTTCAAAGACTTTTTTGCCTCTTAAATTCAGTTCAGTGGAGTTCATCAGTGTCTCATTTACGTCACATTATGGGCTGGCTGCAGGCTACTGTTGGCAAGAAATACTTAGGCAATCTAAAGCCATCATGTTACTACTACTGAAAGCTGCATTTTTTGAAATGTCTCTGCATGCACAAGTGTTTTTGAAATGTGAGGTTTGGCGCACACCGGTGCAGCAGAATCAGCTTTCCATTTACACTCCAAAGCAAAGAGGAAAAACATTTTCAGTGCAATAACCCAGGTCCAAAAATACTTCGAGAACTTTTTTGCCTATACAAGTTCAGCTGATGGGTGCTATTGAAATCTGAACCAGCATCTAAAAACTGACCTCCAAAACTAACTCATGCCACTTCCTAGGTATACTGAAAAGTCATTCCAGACCCTTATGTCCATGGTTGTGCTACCTGTCTGGCAAGAGGATGTGTGATGCTTGCTTAGGAGTCTAGAACATTACATTTCTGCCTGCAGCTTTTCTTTTATTATTTAGTGTAGGATTATTTTAACTTTGGCTGTTAATAAAACACCAGTGCATAGCAGATCATTAAAGAGGTTAAGATCGGATGTAGTCTGGGCTGTAGTGACCATGCCCTGGTCAAGTTCATGATCTTGAGGAACACAGGCTTGGCAAAGAGAGGACTCAGGACCCTCAAGTTCAGGAGAGTCACCTTCAGGCGGTTTAAGGAATCGTTGGATGAGATCCCCTGATCCACTAGGAAACTGTCCTTAGGGACAGAGAAACCAAACAGAGCTGGCAGCACTTTAAGAACACCCTTCTGAGAGGATAAGAGCTCTCTGCATAAGAGATCAAGCAGAGGAGGCAGGAAACCAGCATGGCTGAGCAAGGACCTACTGGTCAGGCTGAGGAACAAGAGGGAAAAGCACAGGCAGTAGAAGCAGGGATGGATGCCCTGGGAAGAATACAGGAATGCCATCCAGGCATATAGAAATGTGATCACAAAAGCAGGAAAGCCGAGGCGCAGATGGGACAGAACTTGTCAAGGAATGTGAAAAATAACAAGAATGGTTTCTTTAGATACATTGGGCAGAAGAGAGAGGCAAAGGAGAGTGTACTCTGTCTGATAAATGAGAAGGGAGAATTGGCTTCAACAGACATGAAGAAGACTGAGGTAGTCAATGAGTTCTGCACCTCAGTCTTCACTGGCAGTCAGGCTTCCTACACCTCTCATGTCCCTGAACCTCTAGGCAGGAGTAAGGGGATGCAAAATCTCTCCCAGTGTAAAAGCAGACCGAGACCACCTCATGAGACTGAATCTGTACAAGTCTATGGGGCCAGATGACATACATCCCAGGGTTCTCAAGGATCTGGCTGATATGGTTGTCAAGCCACTCTCCATCATATATAAAAAGTCACAGCTGTCAGGCAAAGTCCCCAGTGATTGGAAAAAGGAAAACAACACTCCCACTTTTAAGAAAGGGAGAAAGGAAGACCAGGATATCTACAGGCCAGTGAGCGTACAGGCTGGGAAAAGAATTTGAGATCAGTCCTGCCCAGAAAGACTTGCTGGTACTGGTGGATGAACATGAGCTAGCAGTGTGTGCTTGCAGCCCAGAAGGCCAGCTGTATCCTGAGATCCATCAGAAAAGGGGTGGGCAGCAGGTTGAGGGAGGAGATTGTCCCCTTCTGCTCTTGTGAGGCCCCACCTGCAGTCCTGTGTCCAGGCCTGGGGACCCAGCATGAGAAAGTTGCGGAGTTGTTGGAGCAGGTTCAGAGGAGGGCCACAAAGATGCTCAGATGGCTGGAGCACCTCTCCTAAGAAAGGCTGAGGGAATTGGGCTTGTTCAGTGTGGAGAAGAGAAGGCTGCAGGGAGACCTTACTGTGGCCTTCCAGAACTCAAAGGGAGCTTATAAGCAAGAGGATAGCTGACTTTTTACGCGGTCTGATAGCAACAAGACAAGGCGGGGGGGAGGAAGGGAGATAGTTTTCAACTAGAAGAGGGGAAATTTAGGTTTGATGTTAGGAAAAGAATTCTTTACTGGCACAGGCTGCCCAGAGAAGCTGTGAATGCCCCGGATGCATTCAAGGCCAAGCTGGATGGGGCCCTGGGTGGCCTGATCTGGTGGGGGTAGCCCTGCACATGGCAGGGGGTTGGAACTAGATGATCCTTAACATCCCTTCCAACCTAAGCCATTCTATGATTTTATGACAGCAAGTGTCCCACGTGCAATCTCACTCCTGTCAGCACAGTCCACACCCTCCTTCCCAGACCTTGAAATCAATGACCAAGGGCAAATCACGCTGTTCATCTCCTTCAGATTTGCACAGATTTGCTCTTTGCACAGACAAGAGAAGATGATCAAAAAGCAGTTTCCAGACACAATGTTTTCCAAACCATTTACAAATTCATATTTAGCACAGATGTGCAGTCAAAAATGTTTTTTGTTTCTGAAAGCAGAATGCTTCAGTTCAAAAAGTCTCAAACTAAAATACAGGCCGTTTTCAAATGACCTGCCAATTTTTAATGGGTCCAAACCCCCATTACAAAACAATTAAAACTGCCTTCTTGTCTCAGCTACTGAAATTGAAATGACTGTTCAGGATGCTTTCATTACTGTTTGATAGGATTAGAACTTCACCTAGAACTGATCAGTTCACATACTAGCAAACCAAGAGCATGGGCTGAGATCCACCTAAGCTCCCCTAAGAGGGTTACCAAGAACAACTGTGCTTGTCTCTAGCATGATTATGGGTATAAAAACCTCATAAAAATGCCATTATTTCATTAAAAAAGAAAAAAGACTCATGGGAGAAACAGAGCAAAGGAGAGAAGGGAGTTCTTAACATGACAGCTTTACAACCAATGATGGGACAAAAAGGCTAGTGAAAATTGCTAATTTGGCTTTTCGTACCACAAGATCATATCACTCAGAATTCTAAGTTTGCTTATTCCTCCTCTGTGTCTCCTTGCAAGAATCAGGCACTATTTTGAATCTTTTTGTAATACTAAACAAAAAATAAGGATTTCCTCAGATGGTCATTCAACATCACGCTGGATGAAATAAAATCACAACCATCACAGGGGAGGTTCTCGGAGGTCCATACCTTTCTCAGGTTACTTGATTTGAACTGATCTATGGCAGCAGATAGAAAACAAGAGTCTGCTCATACATTATCACAATGTTGTATTTACTACAAAAGTACCAGAGTGGTCCTATGAATGTCAGAATACAACCTGGATAGCAAAGGAAAAGAAGATGTATTCCCCTGTCACCGCTTTTATTAATGACATACTTCCTTAGCAGATAGGAAAAACCTTAGCTGTTAAAAAAGAGAAAGGTAGCTAAAGCTCAGGTGGCTCTGGATGAGATGACAACCTCATCTCACACAGAACCACCCCTTTTTCTGAGTCATGCTGCTGCTGCTTACCAACCTGAGTGGGTGCGCATGTGCCTGGTTAAATGGGTCTTCTGAGAGCTGGAGTAGGGACACATAGCACATTGATAGGGTCGTTCTCCTGCAAAAACAAAATAAAACACCACCAAATTAACTACTGAAACACAAATGACTCCCATCCTTGGTTCCTGAGCCATACCTGCCAGGCTGTCACAGAACTCCAAGTTGTATCTGAAAACACGTTCTCTCTCAGAACAGGGCCATGGTGAAAAGAACATGCCTCAGCTGAACCAGTATGTGTCACACCGAGGGCAGCGAAGGGGCAGAATAGGAGAGGCACATCCTCACGTCCACCTGGGGTCAGACAGCTCTCAGGCAAAAGGTGACTGGAACAGCTACCTCTAGGAACTCCTAAGCCACTAGAGCTGATTTTTCTACAGTACTTTCTGCCAGCAGTCTGAAGACCCACAAAAGATGCCAAGTTTTTCCTTCCCCTCACCTCCATGTTTAATGTGGATTAAGGATGGGGGAAGAAACTACCCCTGTATCTCAGAAGTGCATTTTCCAGAACACAAGTGTAGATACGGACTGAGTCCATACTGATGAACTCTTGCTGGCAAAAAGAAATCAGCCTGGGAAGTGGAAAAGTTCAATGCCTGGCTCAGTGAAACTGTGCTGCCAGCAATAGCTCAAGAATAGCAGCAACGTTTTGAAGACTCCAGTTCCTTCACCTGCAGTTATGGTTTATAGTGGAAACTAACCTGCCACAAATTTTGTCTGCACAAGAGAAGCTCGTGTAGGTATCAGTAATTTCTTTCCAAGCAAAGGCAAGCCCAAAGTAAAGGCTGTCAATTTTAGAATCTGGTAGGAAGGTGTAGATAAAAGCATTGGGTTTTCGGTTTATTCGTTTCATTTTTGCCTCAAACTACTGAGAGACAGAGGCTGCCATGTCCCCACTACAAGCTTTAACAGCACGTTTTAGTTTGGAGCAGGGATGGGAGTGCAGTTGGGAAGGGGAAAGCAAATCCTCACTTGTATTTATTCCAGACAAGATCAGAATTATATTACAGCGTTTTCCTACATCAGACAAAGCGTACAACCAACGCACTCTCCAAATCACCGAGACTTGGGCGTCAGCAAACATCCCGTATACAGCCTGTGGCCAGTTCTATCTGCAGCGGCAGAGACCTCCAGCTGCCCGGAGGAGAGAGCTTTGTAATGCAGGCAAATCGCCCATTTCTTCCTGCCATCACATCCTTCAGATTAGCACTCTTGATTAGATCAGCGCTTAAATGTAAAAACACCCTAACAACCAGAGCTTTCCCCCCTCCTTTCCAGTTACAATTAAGTCATGTCCCAGGGAGGGGTAGGGCTTTGTCATAAAGGAACGGCTGTGTTTTTCAATGACTACAATACGTGGCCAAAGGTCCTGGAATACACAGTCATGTGCTCTTCCCAGTACTTCGTATTTCACATCTTTAGATAGCTTCAATAACGTGGCAAAGACGTTCTTCTGGGAATTTTCTATAGAGCACACAGACGAAATATACTAGATGAATGTAATATAAAATGTATGCTATCGCCACTTGAAAATTAAACAAGTGGCTACGTTGTATGAGGGCTGCTTTACAGTGCTATTTGCAAAAGGACTTATTGTCATTTTGCAAGCTCTTTACATGCAAACAAGCCATCAAAAAAGCCTCTCCAGAAGACACTCAGAGAATAAGCTCTGGTATTTGTGGGAGTCCTCAGTAAGTCAGTTCAGCTCACCGACCAGCAGAGAACAAACCTGGGGAACAAGAAAGGAGTATATTACTGCCATTTTAGTGAGCTGCATCGACAAGTCCAAGGCAGAGGGGAAAAAGATGCTTTCCTGCAGCAGCAGAGCACAGCCGGTGTTTCAGACAACCGACTCAAACGCTGTAGAAGACATTTATCTGCAAAGAGGCTTCTTCCCACACAGAGTAAGTCGGGCGCAACAATCAGGAACATCAAGTTAAAAACAACTCCAGTTTTCTTATCAGCAACCTGAATTCAGCATCTGGCTTCTTTCCAACGGATATTTTTATTATGTTTTCTCCTTTAAAACTGTAACCCAAAGACACTAGTATTATTCAGACAGTTTTCATTACAGTCAGTGCTGTTATGTTAACAGTCTGCAAGGCAATCAATTACACAGTAGTGCCAGCCGAAGCGCTGAGCCTGGTGGATCAGCATACTTGCCAGTAGCTCATTCTTTCTTCTAATACTCTCTAGCTTTAAACACTCTGGGACAAAACCTAAGTTAATGGAAACAGGGGACATTCCCAAATGAATCCGCGTATTTGAGAGCTTTCTAATCAATCAAGAATCGGCTGGAAGATCCCTATTTGCCAGCTGCTAACTAAGACGACCCAGCAGAAAAAGCAACGAGCAGAGCGAACCAAAAAGTGCTGAAATCATCATTCATCCTCAGCTTAGTTGAAACAATGAGAAGACATGACAAAACAAAGAACCAAAAACCTAATTGTTAAAGAAGAGGAGATAGATAATATTCTACATAGTTTAACCTTTTTTTTGTTGTTTTTAAATACTATTAACTAACACACTGGTCCTGAGAAAGCAGCACTTATCAGCTCAGAGCTTAGCAACTGCCCATGCAAAGAGCTCTGCCCTCTGCCAGGGCTGCTACACTGGGAAGCGAGCCCTGCAATGAATCCAGTTTCCCTCTCTGATTGTCTCAGATTGCCATTCTTGGAGCTTGTGGAGAGTTTGAATGGCGTTTCCTCAAACTTGCTCAGGGTGAGTCGCTGCAGACCTCACCGAGAGCTTTCAGAGGTCAGAATGGGCACTCAGCACCAGGCTAACTGGAGAACGGAAAGCCAAGACAGATGTAAGGCACCACAACACCTAGGAGGGTTTGTTTAGCTTTCCCCTGCTCTTTGGTCATTTTTGCCTGTTTTCTTTCCCGCTACATCCCACAGTACATACCACGAAAACTGGAGAACAACCATTTTCCCAGCATCTCTTACAAGAATCTGCATACATGTTGAGGCAAGAGCAATTTTAAACGTTAACCTCTAAACACCACCACATGGCTACTGTTAAAGAGTATTAACACACTGAAAACCAGAGCAGACCCTCCAGGCCCCGTCACAGCAGACACCAGAACATGGCGCTTCCAACGTGTGTCAGCAGAGTGGATGTCAGCAGTGGGAAGCAACCTCCAAGGAGAACTCTTCCTTCCAAGGAGGAATCCAGCATGGTATTTCCCAACTAGCTGCAGCTCACAGAGATGCTGCGCAACCCAAGGCCCTGTTGGCACACGGGCCCATCTGGTATAAATCATAGCAGAAAGGAGCCACACACTTCTCCTTGAGATTGCAAACTAATGGATGGGAGAAGAGGGCAGGAAATCGAGACGAAATCTCCCCCGAGGGCTTCCTACAGGCCAACAAATGCAGTTTGGGCTCCTGCTGTGAGGCAGCTACACCAGGATTCCACATTGCACACCCTGACAACCATCACAAGCACACTTTTGTCACACTCTCTTAAAAAAAAAAAAAAAAGTTTTAAATCCCTAAGCAAGATGTTCTTCACCTCCTCTCAGGCCCCTGGATGAGAGATTTTCTCAGTCCTCTGAAGCGTGCAGACTGGAGCTCAAAGCAAACTCATGATACAACCTGACAGCACCACATACTACAGCAACAGGCCTTATCAGGGTGGAACAAACTCTGCAAATAGAAGTATCACGTTTTGCTTCATTCATTCAGTTTCCCTCTACCATTACCATACTTAAATCAAAAGAAACTAAAGACTTACCCGTGTGAGTTCTAATATGCTGAATATAGTTGTTTTTCCTGTCTGAAAAATAGGAGCACTGCGAGCAGGTGTATACTTTCCTGGGAAAATGGTTTCTCAGGTGTTTCTTCCAGTGATACTCACTGACGGTGGTGTAAGTGCATATGGTACACTTGTACACTCTCTCGTTTTCTCCTGCTTTGTTGTGGTGCTTCAGGTGAGCCAGGTAATGATCATATCTGTTAGTGTTATAGCCGCAGCGATCGCAGCGGATCGGGCCTTTGGAGAAGTCCACCTCTTCCGTGCTGTAGGAATCGGACTCCTTGACCTGCACTTGTTTCTCCGCGTTTTCTTCCACGAAAAACTTCTTAGCGCTGTGAACCCTGATGTGGTGCACAAACTCCTCTTCAGACTCGGCCTCGTAATGGCAGGGCTTGCAGCGGAACGGCTTGTTCTTGAGGCTCTTACACTTGTCCTCGGAGCTTTCCGGAGTGCCCGGGGCTTCCAGTGGGACATCTTTGTCTGCGCTGGGAGTCTCAGGTGGGGGACAAGCGTCTGGGCCTTGGGTTTCCATGCTGGATGCTTCCAGAGAGCTCAATTCCACGTTTTCTGAGGCGTCACGGTCGCTCTCCGCAGCGTGGCTATCCTCCATGCCCTCTGCGTCGCTGTCTGAGAAGTTGCTGTCGCCCACTGTGGTCAGCTCGGCCATCTGCCTCTCCTCTCCCACCAGGTAATCGCAGCAGTTGCCATTCACCTCTCCCGTCAGGGCCACGTTGGCCAACATGATCAGCTGCGGGGCCGCCAGCTCAGCTTTGGAAAGGTCGTGTAAGTCATACATGTCGTTGGACAACGCCATGCCGATGTTAGCGCCGCCGGGAAAGAGGCCGTTCCCACCGGACTGTCCCAGCACTTGAGTTGCCATAGCAGCGATTCTGTCGAGAGGAAAAAAAATAAAAGCACACCTGTGAGCAGCCGGGCTGCGGGAAGGCCTCCTCTTGGCAACACCGCCCGCGAAGGAAGCGCGGCCCAAGCGCGGCCCCGGGCCGAGCCCCGCCATGGCGGCCGGGGGGGGCCGCGGCCCTCCGACAAAATGCCGGCGGCCCCGCGCGGCCCGGCCCGGCCCGCATCCGCCCCGGGAGGAGGCCGGGGGAGCCGGGCCGTGCCCCCGCAGCCCTCCCTCCTTCCCTCCCTCCCTCGCAGCCAGGCATGCGGCCATTTTCTGCCTGCCCACACAAAGCGGCCCTCCCCGCCGCCGCCGCGGGGCCTGTCCGGGCACTGCCGCCCCGAGGGGACCGGGACGGAGGAGAGGGCCCCGCTTCCCGCTCCCCGGAGCGGGGGCAGCGCCGCGTCTCCGACAAGGTCACGGCGGCCGCTCCCGCCCGTTGCCCGGCGGACGGAGGGCGAGCGCCGAC
>NC_034412.1:54503607-54543396 GCF_002078875.1 Numida meleagris
GCGGCGGGGCCGCCCTGTGCCTGGCTGTGCCGGGCCTCCGTGCTGATGGAGGGTGACCTGCGTGCAGCGCGCTGGCTGCGGGGCACCGCTGGGCATCTCGGACCGAGCGCTTCTCATTGAAACGCAGCATCATGAAGGTTGGAAAAGACCTCTCAGATCATCCAGTCCAACCCCCAGCCCATCCCCACCGTGCCCCTCAGTGCCACATCTCCACATTTCTTGACCTTATGGCTCTCTACAGCTGCCTGAAAAGAGGTCGTGGCGTGGTAGGGGTCAGCCTCTTCTCCCGGGCAACAGCAATAGGATGAGAGGGAATGGCCTCAAGTTGCGCCGGAAGGAGGTTCGGGTTGAGTATTAGGAAAGATTTCTTCTCAGAGTGGTGATGCAGTGGCACAGGCTGCCCAGGGAGCTGGTGCAGTCGCCCTCCCTGGAGGTGTTCAAGAACCGTGGAGATGTGGCACTGAGGGACGTGGTCAGTGGGCACAGTGGGGATGAGCTGGAGTTGGACTGGATGATCTTAGAGGTCTTTTCCAGCCTTCGTGATTCTATGATTCAAGCAGCACTGTGTTTCGTCTTCTCTCAGCGGAATGCAGAGGTGCAAGCTGATGGTGAGGGTCATTCCTTCTCTGTGCACACAAAGCACATTTCTGTTCTCCGTGCCAATATACACACAACATGTACGCACAGTTATGCTTCAGTTTAAAACACGTCTGTTTCAGCCACGAGCCACTTCTGTGGATCACTTTCCAGTGTCTGGTGAAAACCTGTAGTGCTTCCTGTTTCTTCAGGAAAGTACAAAATGGATGTTGCTCATTAGCACTTACAGACATGCCAGCTGTTCTTGCAAATCTTCCCGAATGGCCCTCCCTGTACTTATGTGTCTCTGGTTCCTAAGGGCAAGCTCATCCTGCCAACATCTATCAGTGTCCGCCTGTCATACTCTACACTCAGAAGAAGCATGTGATGTAGTAAATGTTGTGGATTTCTTTGAAGGAAGTTACTCTAGAATCTTAACCTTGGCTCCTTCTGAGTGTCTTTCTCCTACTTCCTGGCTCCCGGAACGGTTTCTCTTGCTTTCATTAAGAATGTCTGGATGAAAGCTACACTGTTGTTAATACAGGTGGTGCCTGTCATCTCCTCTTTTGGCAGAGATTTAGTCCCGCTTTCTAGTGCGTTACTGTTATCTATCCCTCTTCCTAGTTGCCTTATTCACCTATAGTTCTTTGGTCAACACGCTCCTTATCAACACAAAAGATTTATTCCCTAGTGAAAAGCTCCTTTGAGCTCTAAGTTGAGTATCACCCCTAAGTCAAGCCCGAGCCATTCACAAGCCCCCTTAACTCTAGTGGCTGCTCCATCAGATTTATAGGCTAAAACTCAAGCTACACAACCCGTTAGCGGCTCCAGCAGTCAAGTGCTGTCAGTTCTGCAGTGCTTTCCAAAAATCCCACATGTGCACCCCAAGAAATCGTAGCAGCGCATGGAAGTGGCTGCAGCAAGTATTTTGTGGTTGGAATGCTTTCAGGCGGCTTGAATGTAGATAATTCTGCAGTGAGTATGTACTCTGAAAGAAATGAGCCACATCAAAGGTTGTAATGTCTGCAGAAAAATGCAATAGTAAATAAAAACTTCTGCCAAAACAAGAAACTTTTAACTATAAGATGGATTGTTTCCATTCTGGAAGAGCTGGGGAGTAGGGAGTTGGAGCTGGGTTTGTAATAGAAAACATGCTTCAATATTCGCATCCATCCGTTACAAAAATAAAGGCAGTGCATTTATAACAGTTAAAGAATTTTAAATTATTTGAGATTCCCAAGAGAACTTCATTTTTTTCCCTGGTGGATAATTTCACAACCAGTTTTGACATAGGTGCCCTTTAAGTTCATTCCACGGAAGGGCTTTTTTGCACGGTCTGGTTTCCTTCTGTTTTGTTTTTAATGACCAGATCCCTTACGCTTCTCTGGAAACATCGCTGTTAATGTTATCTTAATAGCACTTTAATGTTCACGCACACAGAGATCTCTTTATCTTTTTGGAAACCTGTCTGACCAGATTTCTCAACTTTGGCACTCTGCAAGTATACCAATTTGCCATATCTGTTCATGGTAATGCTCTAAAAATGTGTTTATGTTTGCAGTGTTCTAAATAACTTACATGTTAATTGCTTTGCCACCAGTAAAATACACATTCCCAACACTCTCTTAAAAAACACAATCAAAATCACAACATATACATATTCTACAATAATGTGCTCTTATGGGATCATTTCTTTTTTATTTTGTCTCAGTGGCTACTTATAACACATCTTGCGGGTGAAGGTCACTGTGGGCTGAAGTTTCCAGCCCTGTGCAGCACCACCTACCTGTCAGAAGCTCTGGCTTTAATAATTCTGAAAAAGCTCTTCCTACAACTTTTAGAATATGCTCTGTCACGATGTCGCTAATCTAAGAAATTACTGCTTTCAAGTAGTAGAACAAAATTCGGTGACTGTCCTTTGCAAAACGTCTTTTGACTGTGTCTGAATCAAAATACTTGTTAAAAAAATAAGTACAAGAGAGGTAGTTACGCGGTAGCCCCAGTCACTTTCCAAACAGGCCTTAATCAGCCATGCAGCCAGCAGCAATGCCATGCCCTCCGACTCATGGCCACCATTGCAGAATCTTGTTCCAACAGGAAGGTTTCAGCATCCATGTGGCAAATGGGATAAAGAACACGTCAAAAAAACCTTCCCTAAAAGCTCCTCTTTTGTCAGCAGATTCAGCTTATCTCACCTTGAGGAGGGCTGGTGGAAATGCTACTTTAGCTCTTATGACCTACCCCTGCTCTGTCTAAAAAAGGGCGTAATTCAGGGTCAGTTTGTGTGAGAAGCAGCCTACAGATAATTAGCCAGACTTAGCTGCTCTTTATTAGCTCTTTCAGAAAGGCACACAGAACAGACTGCATTTGTTGTGGTTTTGCTCCCTTCTTGGATGCCAGTGGATACTGTGAAAGAGGCAAATTTCTGTTTGCTTCAGTGAAGACATAATTTCATGGAGTGTGAAATATCACGCTCAGATAAGGCAAAAACTTCTGGTAACCTTTTACTGAAAGTTCCTTTTCTACTCCCAGGGCAACCCATTTCTGTACAAGCAGAAGATTAAAGGTATTACATTTTATACAGCATTTTTAAAACAATCTTTGAGTCCTATGGTAAGCCTGTTACAAGTTGCTGTGGCCATGATTTGGCCAGGGAACATCAGGTATCAGGAAAAGTTTCTTCACCAGAGGGTGGTGGGCATGGAACAGGCTGCCCAGGGCAGCAGGCATGGTCCCAAGCTGCCAGAGTTCAAGGAGCATTTGGACAATGCTCTCAGACATAGGGTCTGATTTTTGGGCGGTCCTGTGTGGAGTCAGGAGTTGGACTTGATGGTCCCCATGGGTCCCTTCCAACTCGAGATGGATATTCTGTAATTCTAAGCAGTATACCCAGTGTATGCGTGCCTCCACCAGATCTAAAACACCACAGCCACTCAACTGAAAGCACAAACGTGTTCTGTCAGGACCTGCCTGCTTCAAGGTTAATTTTGTGCCTTCAGACCTCACACTAGAGGTGGCATCTCCTGTCCATGCCACTGCTCCTTCCCACAGGATCAGGCCTTTGTCCTTCTGTAGGCTGCGTCAAGCCACACCAAACCAGCACAAACCCCAAAAACACACAGTCTGGCTAACGTGGTAGAAACATGATCATGCAGCAGTCACGTCTGATCCAGATAAAGCACGTATTGCCTGCGGTATGCAGCCAAGCGTGAGCGATCGCAGGCTGCAGCCTGGGCTCAGGGCAGAGCACGGCAACAGGTGAACCACTGGCTGACCAACATCTGCGATTCTGAACTGGGCGGTCACCTGCCTGAGTAAACAGCACAGAGCTAATTCAGACTCCGTAAACTTCAGCAGAGTGTAAGGTTTTAATTTTCTTTTTTATATTTATGATGGCTTTGGGTGAAGCGCTCACATAGAAGAGCAGAAGCTTCAGAGACGTAGAAGCTTAAGTAGAAGTTGCGCTGGTGTAACTGGATCTTCTCTACAGCAGCTGTATTTGAAGCAGGGCATCTTTTGTCTCGGGGGATGGCAGAGTAAGGAACAGCGCTTCTGGTATTTGACAACAGTTCCCTGGATGAGCAGTTGTTTCTTAAGCAATAGCCCTCTTTGTTGTTTGCCCTGCCACTGGCTAATTGACAGCGACAGGGATTATGGAGGGAGGAGAGAGCATGTAATGGGGACATCAAAGCCAATTATTGGGTAAGAGGAACAATAACGGAGGAAGGCTCTATTCAAAAAGAATACGTGTTTATGCAGTGAGGCTTAGCCATTCGCACCGCGATCCTGTACTGCGTTTTTTTAACTTCATTCCCAGCTCATGCTGCATTGTCTGTTCTCAATAACTCCTGCTGAGAAGAGTCTGGCTTATTCACGTCAGGTTCAGCAGTTCCACCTAACTTTCCAAACCACATCTGTTTTTAACCCACCATCCACTTCTCACAGGGCTTCCTATGCCTGCTGGCTTAGAACATTTGGCACGCTCGCCCCATCTTTCATTATGTGCTCTCTTCCTCCATCTCCTCCTTCCCTAAGTCATACCTTCCCCAGCATACGAGCCCGTCCCCTCCACCTGCTGCAGTGCAAGTTCCAGAAAATACTGAACCCTGATATTGACCCCTCTCTGATACCAGGGACAGGAGGAGTCAGAGGATGGACAGAAGGGAAGGAGACTGATATAGGGAGGGTACCCTGAATCGTGCGGCAGAACTGGGGAAAAAAAAAAACGTATTTTGAGGAGAATGCAATATCACTTTATCAGTTCAAGTAACCGTTTAGTCCAGCCCAGCTTTCCACCCTTTGCTGTTTACACTGGTGTGACTATACTGTGGACAAAAGGAAAACGCAGTCTAGGTGAAAAAAACTGCGTGTCCTTTCCACTTCACCTCCAGTAAATTGTTTCATCGACAGAAACCACTTTTTAAGAGCACGAATTCTTAGGATTCAACCAATTTACCCTCTTCCCAGGAGTTCCACAGGCTTTTCCGAAAGATTAACTCTTTGTGATACTGTGGCTTCCAGGGCTCATAAAGCTCCACAGGGCAGCATACCCATTTACCGGCTGGAAAAAGCCCCCGGTTTGAGTTTTTGCCCTTCTGCACACAGGGTGAGCAGTGGGGTTGCAGCACAATTTCAAGACAGTCACAGTCAGGTAAGTGCAATACCAGCTAAACGTGCTGATTGACCTAGATGGGCAGTTAAGTTTCAAAACCCAGTTATGAATGCGTTCCTTTCCATTCTTTACTCTTGAATTCCTATTCAGCTGATGTCAGCCTAACAAAACTCTGCCCACAAGGTAAGAAAAGAAACAGGAAAAACCACATCACCTCCCCACCCCCACGTTTTTGTCCCACTGCCCATCGGGCAGCAGCCATTTGGTCCCAGCAGACTCAAGCGGCAAGGCAAGTTGTTATGGAAAGTAAGCTGGGGTAGCAAGGAGAAAGCCTTTTAGTGGGAAATGAGGCCAATTAACGAGATGAAGTTACTCGGGGATTTCTGAGCCAGTCACAGAACGCCTCCCTCCCTGCTGTACTTACCCTCATTCTCATCTTTGCTTGTGACCTTTACGGGGTGCTATAGTAAGCAGTTCCATAAACCAAACACAGGCCCTGGATTCTGACGTGCACCCATCGCTGTGCCAGCAAGATTGTGAAAATGCATGGTTATGCCTACAGCCACGTTTCGTGGCAAGGATGGAAAGGAAGAAAGTGTCAGTGACAGCTCGACCCGGCAGCTGAATTTATAGGCTGCTCTTCTAAGTCATGTACAGATTTGGAGCGTGCTGCAGACATAGAGCACAAGAATACTCTCCATCACATTGATTGATGTTGGATACGCTGGTAAAACCAATTTCAAAAGATCTCTGGCTGGTTTCCAAAGAATGCTGTCTGTTCCTTGCAATATAAGTCAGCATCTGTCCAAATCCTAATTTCTCTTCAGCAGCTGCAACAGCTTAACTAAACAGCATGTGTTACTATCTTTGTCAAAATTGCTTTCAAGATTCAAAGCACAGTCTGCCCATTTCTTTGCACTGTTTCAGCTCTGCTCACTCGCTCACAGCCTAATTCACAGCTCCTTGTTAAAAAAAAAGAAAGAAATCCTCCACCTATTAAGGAGGACAGCGTGCAGATTTAACCAAACAAGTGCACCAAGAGTATCAAACCCATGCAGCCTGGCTGGCTCCGTAACAATCGTTATGAGGACGTGGGATTTGTCTACATAAGGAAAGTAACATTTCACTGCTGACAGTAGGTGTCAGCAGCAGGTGCCTTTGCACTGGTGTTGAACAGAATGTCTTTGCCTTGAAAGCAAAGGCAGAAACAACTTTCTAAGCTGCTTCTTTTGAGCAGATTCTGACCTCCACTTCCAGAAGAGATCGGCTTGTCATTCTATGTTTCCAGCCACATTAATTTCTTTACTGATCCGACTTCACCTGTTATTGATACAAGTTCTTCGCAAGTTGTTTATCAAATTACAAGGAGCTCTAACAAGATCCAACCTTATCAAACAAAATCTGTCGCAGTTCTAAGTTTCTTGTTCTGATTGAAGTAGTGCAGAAAGCACTAGTAGTACTATGTCAACCCACAGCAATAAAGCACTCTTCCTCTTGAGGAAAAAAAAATGAAAACGCTGATGAAATGTTCACATTGTGAAGATCAGCTTTGCAGAGCCATTCTACTCCAACATATTTTCAGCTACAATGATTACTCTTTTTTCCTCTCAACCATCATGGTTTTCTGCCCATTAAAGTAGATGTGATGAATTTACATCGCTAAAGGCTAAACCAAAAATGACTATAGATGACTAGTACATGGTTTACTCCCATTGCTCAGTAGCAGAGAAAAAAAAAAAAAAGTGTTTTGTATTGCTGATATTCCCACTGCCTCCATAATGAATACATTCCCCAAAGGCTGATACAAGAGTACAGGGGCCCACTAGGTGAATTACAGGGACCATGATCAGATCCTGTACAATATAAACCAAATAAGGGTGGAGAGCAAAGATTGCAAAAGTGTGTCAGTACCAGAAAAGTCGATGCAAATCCAGTAAGCAAACAAAATTCCATGTGCAGAGAACCTGATCTTAAAGAAAATGCTAGCCAGCATCATCTTCACCACAAGTCACACTGGATGGTTTCAGGACTGAATCTGGCTGTGGCTTATACGGTCATCAGATAAAAAGGCATATAACACTGATAAGCACAGTTATGACTTGTTTAGGGATGTAGGGGAACTTTCAAGTCTAACAAGAATCCTGATAACTGCTGCTATTAGAGTTGCCTGATATTTCCTACTGTTATAGGAAAAGGAACAGCTCCAGCTGCAATCCTGATTTTGGCTATCACAGGTGTAAACTTGCAATGCTTCATCATGCCTGTTTGCTGCCCTATTTTCATTTCTCTCTCTCTCTGTTCATTTTAAAAGGCATTCCAGCAGGAAGGAAACATACATATGGGGCCAAGTTCCCTTTCCTATGATTGGCACTTGTGTTGTGGCATTTACAGAAGTATGTCTCTACACATGCACCTGCCTGCAGGGTTTTTTTTTTAAACAGTATGCCTGAGAAGTGGCTGAGGTAGCACTCCCTAGGCCAACTGCCTGGTCATAGGATTGTTAGTCTTTCCTAAGGTAGGACAGAAAGGCTGTTTTCAGGTCTTCTACTAGGTGCTAGTTCACCTAGTAACTAGCTGCCAATACAGCATCCTTGACAAAAACACTCATCTGCCAGAAGACCGAAACAAGTTCTTTTCAAGGCTGTAATGCCCACAAAGTTCAATTCACAGCCTGTAAGTTTGTTTGCTCTACTGATTTTTCTCCTAACTTTCTGCAGCCATTTGCATCTCAATGTACTTTTTGCAAGTTCTTGTCACTAAATTACTGCAGAAACAGTGACAATCAGCAGGAAAAGAGGAAACTATGAGACAGAAGACCGTGTGAGAAAAACAGACTGATTATTTTCACCAGCATTGCCAGAACACAGCTGCAATAGAAAAGTAGCTGTCAAAGTTAAAGCTACTGTAGCCAGACAGAACATTGGAAAATTGAGGGAATCAGCTGCAGAAAACGCAAAGGTTTCAGATAGATATGCCAATGTACTTGCCTCTCCCATGCAGTCCAAACTGCCTTGGTATGTATGGAAGGAGAACAAGTACCTGAACGTTTCACTACATGTAACATGAGACAACTGCATTATGTGTTGGTATAAACTTCAACTCTATTGGGGTGTGTGTGTGTGGTTTTGCTGTCTGTAGTCAGCTAGACTACGCCTGTGCCAGAATCACTGGTTGATAAGTACTCTGAAAACAGACAACTATGGTCAATTTGCTTTAATAAGGAAGGAGAAATGCAACACTTAAATTGGTCCTGAGCACAGCCTCTGCACAAGTGTCGCGTTGTCCATTTTCATATGCCTGTGCAGGCAGGCACTGCTTGCTACTTTATTCTAGCAATCCATCAGTGAAACATCACTTACTGCTGGAAATTCTGCCACATAGCTTTACTTCTTTTTTGGAACTTAGTAATATGAAGTTATGAGCACAGAACATTTAAAAGCACAAAAGATACCATCTAATCTTGTGGGTAAGTCTAACAGATACCTTGCACCCAAAGGAAAGTGCAAGCTGTATAACAGGAGCCTGCTGAACTAGCTAGATGTGACCTGGGAGTTGAGTCACAAGACAGTGATAGAGAACACTTCTCTGTGTGCCTTTTTTTCTTTCATCACATGCTTCAGAGGAAGTCCGCTCTGAGACCAGGAGCTTCATTCCTGTACTAAGCTTAGCTTTGCGTGAAGGTGTAAGAGAATGAGCAGAACTATTTCCAAGTGCAAAGCAGTACTGCAATTATTATACAAAAGGGTTTAAACACTTTAAACATCTACACATGCCTTCCAACTATGAAGTTAAGAATGTTACCAAAACTCTGTTCAGAACCAGAAGGCAGACGTTCAGGAAGGAAGATCAAGTTCTCATCTGAATACATACTCATAGCTGCATTCCACAAGTCCTTTTTATTTAGGAAACACACTAAGATCCTGGATTTTTGCATCACAGAAGCTTTGAAGTTGGAAATCACAGGCCTCAGTTTAACTTTATATTACTAAGGCAGCCCAGATCAGTAGGCCGTGCCTTTAGTAAGAGTTGACACGTTTGCAATATAAGATGATCTGTCAGCTCTTGTCACAGCCTAGATTCTTGCTATATCCACAACCAAGAACAGAAGCAGTGATCATAACTTCAGCTAATCACCTTGTAAAACTCGGAACTTACTAACATGACAGAGCTTTTCAACAGACTTGGAAGTGAAACTGGGATTTACAAGAACTCCTTAACTCCTTTATATGGTAAAATATTTTGTTATTGAAAACTCAATCAATAGAGTAACTACTCACGGTATTGCTTTGTTGAGATGAAATACACAGCTTACCAGCTCTGCAGCTGAGGGTAAAGGATGTTATTACACCAGTCAAGAAGTTGCTGAGACATGATCAACCCTGAAAAATACCCAGTGCCATTCCTGCACATCTCAAGCTACTGCTTTAAATACAAAAATACTCTTTATTCACTTATTTTTATTACTTTATCAAATGGAAGGGAAAAGCATATCCTAAAACAAGTTCAGCAGACTAGTGCAAATCAGCAGGTTTATGTATCAAAACAAACTTCATACAGGATATAAATAGACATGAAAAAACATCCAAAACATTTTATGACATATAATTATTTAGATCACTTCAAACTGTCCAATTAGAAAAAAATCCAGTTTCATTGATAAGTAATTAGTTCGTGAGTAGAACGTTGACTGTACTAAGTTTCAGCTCAAATTAAAAATAAGCAAGAACTCCACAATTAAAATACGTTGCTATACTTGGCTATAAAGATTTATCATATGCTCCTTCTCACGAGAAAAAACCTTCCAATATGCCCTCTTTGCATTTGCAATGAGCATCTTCAGCTTATCATGCCCTGGACAGGCCATCTAGCAGGAAAGACAGGAACTGAGAAATAAGCCAGTTCACATCATATGTTTTCACAGCATTAGTAACACCCGCAGTAAGAAGAAAATGGCAATGGGAGCAAAGCATCTGCAGTCACCTTAGCTTAAATGACCTCAGTCTTCCAGAATAAAAATCCAAATTAGACAAAGAATCATAGAATTGTTTGAGTTGAAAGGGATGCTTAACGGTCAGGTAGTCCAACTCCTGTGCAATGAACAGAGACACCTACAGCTACATCACGTTGCTCAGAGCCCTGTCCAGCCTGGCCTTTAATGTCTCCAAGGACAGGGCATCCAGCAAACCTCTGGGCCATGGACCATATTGTTTCACTTCAGGCTATATTCACACTGGAAGCACCGCGGATTTACATGGCCACGTAGATAAACTCTAAAACACAATGTAGCTTAAGTCTACATGTCTTGGCTCCAATAATCACACAGCACAGAGAAACATTAACATTGTTCTCTCTAGATGCGTAGCTTTACTCTTTTCCACTAAGGAAAACCTTGTCTGACTAGCTGATTGCTCTTAGAATAATAATCACATGAATTTTAAAAGACATGCAAAAGTAGTTTCAAAGAACAGCAACCTGTAGGTGTTAGCATGATTAGACATTTTCAGACTCTGGATTACAAAAAACAAACCCAAACAAAACAACCAAACCCACAGAAATTCTGTATTAAATGAAATTAAGCCCAGAACAGTAAACTGATTACCATAATCTCTCGCGTATAAGCAACCGTAACATAATTTGCCCCAATCAGGATGAGTTTATTTTGTATTTTTCAAGAAGAAGCTGTTGTGGTGAGATAGCAAATGCTCCATTACGAGTAAACAATAGTGAAGGTCCACATTTCCACATGGGAGAGAGAGCAGTTATTTACCTAGTCCTTCACATCTCACAGCTGCTACTGCTAATGAAAAGGGGGCTAGTACAGAGGAAGACGATTTAGTCCTATCACTCAGATGCAGTAACAGCAAGGACTTCATCTCCGTTTTGTGCCACCAAATCCTGCAAAGGAAAAAAGGTCTCAGCTCCATTGGTTCTCTGCAATTCTATAAAGGCTAAAGATCCTAAATAAAACAAGTCAAACTTTTGCACTGAATACAAAAGGAAGCATTAGTTGTGGACTGACTGGCCTGAAAAATATTCTTTGCAGACAATCTTCTTTTTGTTGTTTTGTTTCATGTTTGTACGTTTGCTAGAGAAGAGCATGCTACTATACGTGTCCCAAAGGAGAAAGTCTTAAATTAACCTTACAGATAAAAACCATCCTAATATAGGTGGTACTATGCTCACTGTAGGCATCCACACAATGCTGCTCTGCTTCTATAAGGAAAAAAAGATGTAGGAAATAGTTGTCTGCCCATCTGTACTCAAGTCTTGACCAGAATAAAACCAGGAATGCTTTCTGACCCTCACTTAACATCTGTGCATTTTGGACACACCAAAGTTTCCTCAAACTTCAGGAGATTAAAATGTCTTGTGCCTTACCGGATGCAGTTCTTGTACTGCTGCCTTGTGTGCAATTGCTGGACTGCCCATGCATTGGAGGTGCAGCTGTGGGATCTGCCCATGTACTGAAATACGAGGAGCGTGGCTGTGCTCTGATGAGAGAAACAGAATGGGAACAAATCATTAGTGACGTTATGAATAATTAAGGTATAACCACACCAAACAAGAAGGGGACTTAATCTGAGGGAGAATTGTAAGCAGGCATTTTTCCCAAACATGGAAACTTCCCTATTTAAAGGAATTAATATATGTTTGATAGGAGGGATAACAGCTGAAGACTTTCAAAAGAAAGTTGAAAGTCATTCTTCAGGACACCATAACAACTGCAAATGAATAATAAATCCTTCCTTCTGAAAATCTGACCTTAGTTTCTATCAGACAAGAAAGTTTATTTGAGATTGTAAGTTAAAATATATTCTGGTAATACCTAAACCCCTCCCATATAAGGGTAAAGAAAACATCCCTCTGCACTGTTAACCATCTTGAAGAGATAGGATCAATAAGACTAATGCATCGTGATCTTCAATTCACTGATTTGTTTCTATGGATAATGATTTCAAAAGACTGGGGGGCTGGGGTGGGGAGGGGAAGCACAGAGGGAGGGAGAAAAGGGAAGCTTGTTTATGTGTTTGGACTCAAACATGTTTTGAGGCCACTAATCTTAACTAAGAGGCCACTGAAACTAAGGGGTGAACATCAAGGGACCTCTGCGTAGAGAATACATACACAGCGCTTAAATATAATGTATTTAAGTACTTAATAACTACCAAGTAAAGAAACCTTCAAATGTATCCTAACTTTTTAAAAATCCTTAGTGAGGTTAGCACAATAGAACAAGATCTGACCTTTCATCCCTTACCCTTTAAAGTTTTAGTCAAAGTGAAAGTATAGACCATTTCTACTGTTGATGAATCACTGTTCAGATGCATGTTGCTTGACTTCTGAAACCAAGACTGCACAATGAACACTTTATACCTCAAACTTTCACTTCTTAACAAAGGAGCAACCTGATAAGTCTCCTGTTGTTACCAGGAAAACACTTCACAGAGAAGGAAAGATGCTTCACCACTCCCGCCCACATGCCCTTATTCCCAATTGTAAGAACTAAATGTTATTATACTGAATTTATTATATTATTAGGTTCCTAGAAGATTAGGCTTGATACACCTGTAGTTCTTTGACAAACACAGGAAACAGCTCAAGTTCTGAGAAGCTGCCACAGAAGCCACGTATTTTTTCTAGTGAAGGCTAAAACAGCAGCAATTGCCACCCTTAAACTGTTTCCTTAAGAGTGATTCATCTTTAATGAAGATTGCCAAGTGCATGGCAATGACCAGTAGCTATTTGCTTCAGCACTGAAATGGCTTTTGAATGTAGTCCGTGCTGTTTTTCCGAAAATGCAACTTACACATGACCTACAAGTCCTTTGGAAAACCACATATTTTGGATTTCCATACACAGGCCATTAGAGACTGGAGAGTAAAGGCTGTTTAGTTTGACTGCACTAAGTATCACAGAAGAGCAAGTGCCACCCATGCTAACTTCAGGAGAGATGACACTGACACAAGAGAACTATTTACACATGGTTTTATGCTTCATATTTTTATCTGTACCTTAAAGGAGACTGGATACTCATTGTTCAAGTGTTCGTTTTAAATTTGCAAGCCACCTAGTCAGGTCAGAGAACGCACTTAAAGCAGAATGAAGAACCTCAAGAACTCCAAATATTTTCAAGAAAGGTGTTCAGAATGTCTTCGCTACTAGAGCTACAGACTATACCTCAAAGCTGTTCTAGAGGTAGCATTTTGGAGACTGAATGATACATGTCTGAAAACTCACATACAATATAAATGTACATTATATGCCAACAGAAATCTTGTATATTTAAAATTTGACAGAATTCTGTTTTACCTCTGACTGCCAGCCAAGTAGCCTAGCAAGCCTCCTGCTCCTAATCCAGTCCAAAATCCTGGTCCGGAATTGGTTTCATGACTGGAACGAGTCCCAAATCCGTTGTCTTCTTAAGCCAAATGGAAAAAAGAAAAAGTATCAGTTAATAGCACTTACTCCTCAGGCTGGCTGTTGCAATAAGACTCTCGCCTCTTAAACATAATAGGAAATTAGACACTAAGCTCTTCTTGATTTCAAGTGATTCTTGATCAAGCTTGTCTTGAAAGGTGGCCTCAAAATTTGGAAAGCAGGGGGGAAAAAACCAAACAGAAGCAAACTAACAAAGGTAAAGATTTTTACATCAGAAATCAGCTTTCACTATTTCAGTCTCCATATTTGCAAAACACAGCAAAATCAGAGCCTGCAGATTTTATAAACAGACAAGTTAGATTAAAATAGGAAAGAAAGCGAAGAAAGACCAATTTGCTCAAGCAGGCAGACTAAGAAACAGAAATTAAGAATAAAGCATCACGGAAGATTAATCCTGACTTACATTATCAGTTGAAATCAGACTTCTGCATGTGACTTGATGCTGAATTTAATTTTGAATGCACTGGGAGAAATAAGCTCATCTTTGATAATATACCCATTAAACTACGCTATGTTAATCAAGGAGATAAACCAATTAATTTACTCAAAAGCACCATGGCTGAACACTGATTCTGAAGTTAATCTTTTTTGCCAGAAAATCTACAGTAAACATGTAGATGGTGTCAAAATACTAACAGAAGAAAGCAATTAATATACTCTAGCTAGATGAGTTTCACAGGGATCATTCTCTATGATAAGGGAATTTGAAATGAGGCAAATTAAATGTTGAGTAATAAGTGAACTACTTTGCTTTTCATTATCACCCAAATTTTTGAAGACAGATGTGTGCCTGATACAGACCTATACACTCTGAGGCACGCTTTTGCTCCACTGTCAAAACTGAAGGCAGACCATTAATCCTCACATGGCTCCCAACATGCATTTTAAAGTTTCTCAATTTTCAGGATCAATCAAGAAAACATATTTTCAAGGCTCTACCCTTGCTAGATTTCAGACTTCTGTCCACTAAAAGCACATTTGTGGAATTAACTTACAAGAAGCAGGACAAAAAAAAAAGCAATCCTTCATTTTTAAAATTAAAACCATGAACACACTGAATGCTTACTTTTATTTGCCTATATCCAGTACGATAGAACCCTGTAACGACCAGAATAATACCTCAGGCAAGCGGCACACATACACAAGGTTACGCACAGGTGCACACACTAAGTATGTCTGAAATAATTACTTTGAAATCAATTTGCAAACTCACTAATAAATACAGAATCTTAACACCCCCCCCCCCCCAATTTTCTGCTCCAGGTACGTATGATAAAGTGCTGCAAACGCTCCACGCATGTTTATCGAGAAGAGTTGTACCGGCACCCCCTGCTGGCAAGTGGCTTGAGCTAACCTGCACGAAGGCATTAACGTTCGTTAACATTATTCAAACATAAGCTTTTGATTAAGTAAACTTAATTCCTATTATTTACTACAAGGACCACTCTTATCTCACAAAGAAAATTGAAAAAATAGGAAAAAAGTGAAATGGTGCATATTGTTACAAGGTAATTTGAGTGCATGTGTAATAAGCATTACACATCTGCATGGTTAAATGAATTGGTCAGGCACCAGATGAATAACTTTTACTTGCCTTTGACACTATGACTATGTGATCCCAGTCATCAGTTTTCTGGGAAAAGAAAAAAGGTGCACGTTTTCCTAGCAGTCTCATCACTACTTATACAGCTTCCAATTCCAGATGAAAGGCACCACATGAGACACAGGTCCTGCACAGACTGTTCTCTGCTCTTGGAATTAAATCTTTTGACCACTGGGACTATAGCAAATCACCTGTTAAACTGAGGATTGGTACATGATACTAATTTCTAGGAAATTAGTTATGAAGAAGCCAACGGTCATATAACACAACAGCTGAAAGAACATCCTGCAGAAAAGACAGTGTTTGTTTCTGAGTACTGAAAGATGGGTTATAGTCCTACCTGTGAAGCTGGACTTAAAACCAGGAGGAGGAGGTGCCTGATGACTCTGCCAGGAAGGACGAGTAAATCCATCACTATCACCAAAACTCTGCTGGGGCTGCTGGTTACTGAGGAAGAACTTGTATATGCCAAAGGCAAGAATCAGAAGAACGATTACAAAAATTGTTCCAGCACCAGAATCAGAAGAATCCTTTGTTGACTGATAATAGCCAGAACCAAAGCTTCCAGAGTTCTTTGCTTTCCATTCACCTTCCTTAGTCAGCTCTAACCTGAACAGCAAACTGCAGGACCCTCTCAAGATGTGAGGATCATCCGGATAATTATAGCCTTCACAGCTCACTTCAATTTGTCCAAAACGAACAGTGTTTTCCAAGTCTGCTTTGCACTGCCACTAAAAAATAAACAGAAAACCAAGTAGCAGCTCTTTCTCCAGGGATGAAAATATCTGCCTACGTTCCCAGACATGTTCAGACAAAGCTGTAATTTACAAGAAGTCAAGTAAAAAGCAATAGAATAAGGAACTTCTGAGCACTCCTATTCTGAGAAGGGCTTGGAATCTGAGAATAGCTAAGAACGTATTCTAAAATTCCTAGAAGTTAAAATGATCTAATTGTTTAGAACACAGGAGTTACAAGTCAATTACTTCACTGGACAGGTCCCTTCTGTAGGTAAAGCAACACTTCTAAAAATAATCCATCCAATCTATGACAGTTACTTAAGAAGTGAGTCTTCCACGCAGACTGGATGACAGCTACAAAAATAGACCATGGAAGCCTGAAAACTAGAGCATGTGATTATATTTATGTTTGGATCAATATAAAACAAAATCACGTCAGACATAACTAGGGATTCAAAGGTGACAACTGACAATAGACTGTGATTTTGCAGGTGAATATACATGGATTTCTCAGTCTCACATTTCTGTGAGTCATCTAAGCTTTGCTATCAATTCTACACGTAAATAATACACACTTGGAAAAACATAGCTTCCAAATTAATAATTCAGAATAGCAGAAACCACCACAAGTTCCAATTGGGCTGCACTTTCACAATACAACAATTACAATATCAATTACAACAATAGTAGTAGTGTAGCAGCAAATAAAAAAGCTTTTTTTTGAAATGCCAGAGTAAACTATTAACATGCAAGAGTAAGCCACAGAATCACAGCATCATTTGAGTTGGAAGGGACTCTTAAAGGTTATCTGGTCCAACTCTCCTGCAAGAAACACAGACACCTACATCAGGCTGCTCAGAGCCTCATCCAGCCTGAGCTTGAATGTCTCCAAGGATGGAGCATCCACCACCTATCTGGGAAAATTGTTGCAGTGCCTCAACATTTAGAAATCTAATTAATTTGGAAGTCATAAAAGTTTTGACTTATTTTTTAAAAGGGTAGAAGTGACGTAATTAAATACCAGTAATCCTTTCTGTTCTAGAAATTGTGAATATGTTTGGCAATGCTGAAGCAAGAGAATTCTCAAGGATTTGCCTAAGTTTGGTTGCACAAATTCAAGCAACATTTCAACTAACACCAATGAAGATTTGACTCATAGTGTTTTTAAATTAAAAACTTCATGGATAATTCATAAAGACATATATACACGCACACAATGTTCTCAATATCCAGTGTTATCTTTAGCTGTTCTCTACTAGAAACAAAAGTGATACTCTGGTCAGTTACTTTCTCTTTCACAAGTTACCAGTTCTGTATGAGGATGGTTCCATTTCAGTTTAACAGACTTTAACCACTGTTACCTGCACGTCGTAGCCATCCCAGCCTCTGTTGTAGCACTGAACGACCTCAGGAATATGGGAGCACCCAGCGCTGCCTCCAGTGCACTGAAGCTGAGGGACTGCAGCCGTTCGCCGAGCCGTGGTGTAGCGGCCCCGGTGCAGAGTGAGAACCTGCACGTCCCGCAGCAGGACCCCTGCAACAGGCAACAGCGAGGTCAGCAAGGCCACATCCCACCATCCGACTCATTGAGACAGAGAGGAATCGCCTGGAGCCCCCAATGCCCCCCAACACGTTCCGTCCCACCCGATGCCACAGCCGAGCTAGCAGCCGATCTGACTGAGGAGCCCCTCCGCAAGCGGCTTTCCCACAGCCTATACCCCCCAGACCCTCACCCCGTTGTCACAGGAACAACGTAGTGGAAAGAGGCGGCCACAGGCCGGCGGCCGCAGGCCCGCGGCCCCTTCCACCGGAAGTCTCGCAGACACACCCCAGGTCCCACAGCTCGCACCTTCTTGGTCCCAGCCCCACGCAGTGCTAGCAACAGTGCAGAGGACCAGGAAAAACGCAGCAACTACCCCGTCGACCGCCATGACAGCCCTAAGGCTAGTCGACGCGACACAACACTCTTAACAGGCGCAGGGCGCCGTTCATTTGCTGGCCGCACCGGAAGGGGCGGAGACGTGGGGCGAAGCACAGCCCATGGGAAGAGAAGGATAGCGGAAGTAACTTGCGTGCTACCCTCCTCTTCCGGGGGTGAGGCTGGTGACGTAGTTCCGTTTCCCGGCAGCGGGACGCGCAGCGCCATGGCCGGCATCAAAGGTGTGTGGGGTGGGAGCGGCTGTAGCCTCAAGGCTTTCGGTGAGATAGGGTGAGACCCGGCCCGTTTGCGGTGCTTGCGGTAAAGCGGCAGGGCCAGCCCGTCTCCGGGGATACTCTCCGGTTGTTTGCAGGCTGTAGCTGGCGTTTCGTGCAGCTGATCGCAGTGCTCATCTGTTCTGCGTTTGTTTTCACAGCTCTGATCAGCCTGTCCTTCGGGGGAGCGGTGGGACTGATGTTCCTGATGCTGGGCTGCGCCCTTCCTCAATACAAGTAATGTGTCTGCTCTTTGCGTGCGTCGTGTTCTTTGGCACGTCTGGTTGCAGAATGGTTTAGCTCATAATTAACGAGCGATTCATCCTGTATGTGGGAGAGGTTTGTTTCTATGCTGGGCAAAGCAACATCTCACACAACTGCAGCTGCTGTCTGTATGCTTGTCCTATTGATTCCTATCTCTTTGTTTCCTAGAGGCAGGAAGCAATAGACGAAGAACATGGAAAGTCAGCCATATGGTTTTGATTCTTTGCAACTTAAATCAAAATCTTCCTTACTGACTTATTCAATAAGAGATAAATATCAAATTTGCCAATGGTCATTTACAGCTTTCTATATATGTGACTAGTTTTCCTATGGCAGCTCTTCTCTATGATAAAATCTGAGCTGGTGGCACAAACCCTTAGCACTATTATTACGCTGTCATGCTTCAAATAATGTGATTTAAGTTTCACTTAAACCATGCATAGCTGCAGTGTCATGCCTGGTGAGCTGTGAGCAATAAAAGATAAGATGTTAGTTGAACAGATGAAACAAAATAATGTGTATCAAACTGTTTGGAGCTCTATGGCTTCTGAGTATTGGCAGAGAACAATACTCTGATCCTATGCGTGTACTCAAAGTTTACATGCAAAAATGAGCTGAAGACTTTACAAAGGTCTCTGCTGTTCAGAAGTAAAGCTGACAGGTTAAACTTAGCTCTTAAGATCATCATGTGAAGTAGCATTAGATTTAGGCTTTCTTAGTGAAACCTTGCTTCACGAACATCCTGTGAATGAGGTCTCTGTTGCTACAGTTGAGGTCAGCTGAAGCAGTTCATAAGTATGGTATGTTGGATTAATGCCATTTTATTCCAAAGTGAAGGGATTGCTTTGCCTGGGCTTGTGTCCATCTTTCCCAAATGTGGGGACTGGATGGGGAAAATACCTGACATTGATTTTTAGGAAGAGCAGGAAGTAAATGAAGTTAATGTTAACTTTCCTTCTCCTTTCTTTTCCAGCCAATACTGGCCACTGTTTGTTCTGTTTTTTTACATCCTTTCTCCTATCCCGTACTGCATAGCAAGAAGATTAGTAGATGACACAGATGCTACGAGTAATGCCTGCAAGGAGCTAGCTGTATTTCTTACAACAGGCATTGTTGTCTCAGCATTTGGACTGCCTATAGTTTTTGCCAGAGCAGAACTGGTTAGTACTATTTCTCTCTCTGAAAATATTCCTTGCTAGAAAACCTTATTAACTGAAGGTAGAACTTTCATGCAGTGAGCAACTTCTATAAAAATGTACTTAAGATGCTTGTGGTGGAAACAGGAGTTCCTTCAGGAAAAAAACCCCAACAACTTAGAAATGGAAGTGTGGCAAAAAAGACGTATTTGCCAGTTGCTTTATGTGGTTGTGGAATAAACTCTAACATCCTATGTGCACTGCAGAAAAAAAATGAGCATGAAAACTTAGTAGGCAAGTAGCCAAATATAGAAGTTCACAGAATACTTTGAAGGCAATTTGTGGAATAGTTGAGTTAAAGAAGTCTGAATATAACAGTGCATTTTAGCACTTGCTGTGAAGGACATACGATCTTATTTTTTTCTATCTTCTGATGTGTCATTATGTCTTTCCAGTGCATGACTTTCCACTAAAACCCTTTAAAAGATGACCTTGTTCACTTAAGTTTCAGAGGATACTAAATCAAAAACTACAGAATGTACATCTCAGGCAAGAACAGGTCAGACGGTTTGAATGCCTCACACCCTTTGACTACTGCCTTTGGAAAACATTCACCTCTGTTTTTAATTACTGTTACTTGTACATCGGCTGATATTTTACAGACCTCCGCCCTTGCCTGTCTTTAAAACAAACAAACAAAAACTCCCATGTCTCGCAAGTATAGCTGGGCTTTGCAAAAATTTGATGCTTTTTCCTAGCCTCACTTTACATCCAGAAACAGTAAAGCAAAATATCCACGCCTGCTAGCCAGTGCTTTGAATGGGGCTAGAAGAAAGTGTAGTGCTGCATGGTTGACTATATGGTTTGGTCAAACCCTTTAAGGTAAGCCAAATCCAGCCTTCTTAGCGTGATGAGGTACCATTGTCTTTCATCATGGATCTGTTGCTGAACTTTGTCTATAACGTGACATCAAGATGTTACATTTTGTCTTGTCAACATTTGGTTCAGGATGTATCTAACTGAATTCCACTTGTTCACAGATTTACTGGGGCGCGTGTGCACTTGTTCTTACGGGGAATACAGTCATCTTTGCTACGATCCTAGGATTTTTCTTGGTCTTTGGCAGCAATGACGACTTCAGCTGGCAGCAGTGGTGAAAGGAAGACAGAACTATCATAGACATCTTGTCATTCAGTGGCCATCCATACAAATGAGAGAATGGGCAATAAAGAGAAGTAGTGTAGCAAGCCTCTCCACTATTCTAGACACTCCTTTTTCACCTTGTTTGTTCTGAGCGTACTACTGTTTTGCTGATGGGTTTCTAGGTTTTTATCAAGTAAAGAGATAGCTGATTTCATTTTTACCTTTGGTATGTTTTTAGGTGCTCTCTTGGTTTAAAATTGTCATTCTGTTCAGTGTTTATGTGAAGCTTTAAAGCTGAAACAAGAATGTTAAAACATGATTTCAAAGCACGTTTAAAGTTGTTTTTTTTTTTTTAGCATTAATACAGTGCTTCAATTTTTTAATGTGCTGATTAAATTATATACAAGCTGAACTGAGGTAAGCAATTGTACACCACCATTGTCAGTTACAGATACACAGCTTGTTACAATTGTAGAGCAGGCAAGGGTGGGGGTGTATGAGTTACAGACTTTTTCTTCTGTCCGTACCTCAAACTGGCTGATGAATGTTGATAGCCTTCATTTAAGGAAAAGGCTGAGAAGCAGGTGGAGTTATTTGGGAAAAGTCCTAAATTTAAGCACCGCTAGCACTTTACCTGCTTCGTTATCAATTTTTGTGTGGATGTGACATTCAAATACTCTGTAAATGTGGTAATATTATGACATGCAAAACCAAATTGCGTTGTAGGGGGAGGGGAAAAACAATATATAAATTCCATTTTTTAAAACAAATACCTTCTGAATCCTATTTATAACTATTGTATGATTTTGAGCTTTTATGTCAACTTTTTACCATGAAGAGGGTAAAATGTTCATTTACGGAACTACTGGTATGTGTTAATTTCAAGCATATACGAAACTTTTCTCCTTCCTCTTTTTAATTTATTTTATACATACCATGAATGGAATAAAACTTTTCAACTGTAAATTAAAACCTTATGTTAAACTTGTTTAAGAATGATTTTTTTCTTTCCCCCCCTCCACACACACTTTTTTCCTTCACACGATGCAGCTGATGCATGACTTTTGGAAGACACTGGCTGAACTGACTACTGACTGTTCTTAAGTTCTTATGTGCTATGAGTTAATAAGATTTAATGTTATGTCTGTAATTGTAGACTTGTGTTATGTAAGATTACACATGCAGCTTCAAGTACTTCAGACATTTTTAGCATACCTCTCAATTGTCTGGATTTTTTCATTAAAGAAGTTTGCCACTAGACATTCCCTCTTGAGATAGTGGATGAGTGCCAGTTAACCAAGTTCCATTGTACCACAAACAGTGACAAACTTGACCAAACGTACTTCTAAGCTATATTTAAAAGTTCTAAGAAATTTACTGTGCATATTTAAAAGATGCTGATTGCTTAGATGTTACATAACAGTCGAGCAGCATGAAAAGGCACAGGATAGCAGGCCTTAGCTGTAATGTTTGTGCACAGGTGTAAATAAAGTACAAAGTTTGAATATCTGAATACAAATAGTAATCATGGCAACTTGTGCAATGGGATCGTGAAACTTTTATCAGCAAGTAGGGGCAGCACTGCTGCTTTGTTAATATCACCTTGTGTATAAAATGAGAGCTCGATTTTATCCATACCAGTAGAGGAATAAATAGGTGTCAATTGCAGAAGCCAATCAGCAGCAGGAAGTGCTTCACCAAACTGGCTGTGATGGTGGCATTCAAAGATGACGATGCGCTGTAAAATCATTCATTTCCTGACCTTTTTTTGATGACACTTTTGCATCTCTGACCCACAAACAATAGATTCTTCTGAAAAATCTTCCTAAATTGGCAGTCTTTGCCCTTTCAAAGGAGGAACGCTTCAGATTGGTACAAATCTGAGTTTACTGTCTCCTGGTTTGTGGTCAGGAACTGTGTGATCGATCGCACCAGTTCCCACGCTGCTAGCCTGCTTCTCAAATGCAATGCTACTCTGAATTTCCAGTCTGTAGAACCGTGTATTTGTTGTCTCTGCATTTTTTTTGTATGTTGCAGCATGATATTCTTTCACTTGCACACTGAGTACTTGTGGCCCAACTCCAATTTGCAAGCCAGACAGTTGAGAGGTGTGATTTTTTCCTTATAGTAGGCAGTCAGACAGCATTGCCATCCTCTACAACTTTGAACGACAAAAATTTAAAATAGCAGTCTGAGTTCTATACGCTTAACCCAAAAATACTCTCATAATAAAGAGTGTTTTGTTTCAAGTGCTAATGGTGTACTTTCTTTCTTTAACATGAAGAAACATCAGCAGGTGACTCAGTCCTCAAGTGCGTTTGTTTCATATGCCTTCAGGTGCCCACGCTGCCTTTCCTTGAAGACCTAGGGCCATTGTACACGTGCAGACGATCACATCGCCCGTTTATAAGCTCCCCCTGATGTGCCGGAAGGCCACAATGAAGTCTTCTCGCAGCTGAATCAGCCCGTCTTCAGAGGAGAGGTGCTCCAGCCCTCTGAGTATCTTCGTGGCCCCCCTCCGCTGTGATACAGACGCATTTATTCATTTTTTATTAACGTACACCGTACTCCTGTCCGCCGACAACCACGAGGGGAAGGCAAACGCTGCGTAAGAAGGGAGGGAGGAGCGCCGGGAGCCCTGGCCCACGCTCGGGACGTGGCGGCGCGGCCTTTCCGCTTCCGGGGCTGCTCCCGCAGCTCTCCTCCCGGCTCTGAGATGGCGGCGACGGCTGCGGGCGGCGCCGGGGCGGCAGCTGCACTATGGAGCGAGGTGAACCGCTGCGGCCAGAACGGTGACTTCGCCCGCGCCCTCAAGTCTGTCAATAAGAGTGAGTGAGCGAGCGAGGCCGCCCCGTCGCCGTGTCGGTGCGCTCGTGCCGCGCTGGGGCGGGGGGCTCGGGGATAGGGGCTGCCGTGGGACTGGGCGGGGAGCCGAGCGGGGTGCTCGCGGAGCCGCCCTCCTCTTCCACGAGCGGTGTGTCGTGGAGGCCTTGCTGGGTTTTGATCGTGCCCCCGGAATTGAAATGTCCTGCATGGACGTGGAAGAGGTTTCTGATGTCATCGGGAGTTGCTGTTAACCCAGCACTGCCGAGCATAACCGCTGCACCACGTCCCTCAGCACCACGTCTACACGTACCACCACCAGCTCCGTGGGCAGCCTGTGCCAATACGTTGCACCCTTTCCGTGAAGAAACATGTCCTAATACCCAACCTGAACCTCCCTTGGCACAACTTGAGGCCATTCCCTCTCATCCTGTCCCTGTTACCTGGGAGCAGAAGCCAACCCCCAGCTCACCACAGCCTCCTTTCAGGCAGCTGTAGAGAGCCAGAAAGTCTCCCCTGAGCCTCCTCTTCTCGAGGCTGAGCAACCCCAGCTCCCTCAACCACTCTCCATAAGACTTGCCTTTCTTCCTGACTGTGCCTTACGTGGCACTGAGACAGGTTTTGGCACTGTTCTCTCTCTGGAAGTGAAATGCCAATGAAAGGTTTGTCCACGTGTGCACAGCTCCTTTGGTGCAGCTCTGTTCCTGGTGGGTTAACATAGCTGTCAGTTCTGTTAAGTTCAGTGCTTGCATTGAGTTCTCGTACGCTGGAAGGGTTTTCTCATGAGCTGAACCAAGGCACACTATGCCAGAACCCTTTTAAAATGATGCAACTGTTATATTTTTCTTTATACCTTAAAGGTGTATGGCACTTAAAAAGCTTTAGTCTATCTGGTAATGAGTTAGATCCTTCTGTTAAAACTGTTTTCCTCTCCAGTACTGCAGATCAACAAAGACGATGTGACTGCACTTCAGTGTAAAGTGGTGTGTCTTATCCAGAACGGGAGCTTCAAGGAAGCCCTCAGCATAATCAACACCCACACTAAAGTGTTGCCCAAGTGAGTTGTGTTGTAATGTAATGTCTACAAAATATGAAGCTGAGTCCCTGAGAAACAACTGCAGCTTCAGATGGAGGGAACTAATCAGCAGCAAAATCAAGAGCAGGAGGCACTCAGAGCCACTGCAATTGGGGTTCTTAGTAAGATGCTGATTTACTCTGAGCATGAGATGGTCTGCATCAATCTGAGGTGGTCTAGTGGCTTGTTTTTTCAGTTGCAGAGATTGTGCAACATCTAGTTTTCAGCTACCTCCATGAGTTGATTTTGCTTGTTGATGTGGGGGAGCACCGTCATTGGTGGGAGTGAAGAGAAGAGAGAGAAGCCCTTGCCAGTGGCAGCAAGCTGTTAGCTTTACATGGCATCACACTGCTCTTTAGGGTCCTTTTCTTTGCTAGCTTGATTACTGTAACAGCAGAAGGACCAGCACAATGAGAAGATGTTACAAAAAAAAATGACTGCTTACCTGTCTCCAGGGATCTAGGCTTACAGAAAAAAACTCTACAGAGGAGGGATCTCCAAAAAGAGAACCTTCCTCAGTGGCAATCAGCCCTTAAATGAGGTCTAGGAGCCTGGCTCCACCCCTTCCAGTTGCACAGTGAATTGCCTTCACCTGTGCTCCCAGGACTGACCAGGTCTTTTCTCCAGGTGCCCAATCAGTGGTTCAGGCCATGACTCAGCAGTTCCCGTGCAATTACTTTAACTGTCAGGGCAGTGCGAGCCCTTTGTGCATGTTTGCAAAATCAAGACCTTGAAGACAACTTCTGTTTTAGTACAAGTCAAGTTTCTGTATTCCCTTTTATGTCATTAAGCAGATTTAATTCTCTTCCTAATAAAGATGCTCACTGTGCAATGACTGAGAGAAGAATTACTACCCAAGAACTGCCTGGCAGCAGCAGTTTTCTATTTCAGATACTCTTTTTGTTAAGGAGCTTCCCAGAGAAGTGCATTGTAGTACTGGAGTAGTGAAGTGCTTCCATATTTATATTCACATCTGAATAAATATTATCATCTTATTCACAAATTACTTCTTTCCTGGGATGAAAGGAATCTTAAGTTTGTTGGCTGTTTTTCAATATGTGATGGAGAGGAGAAGTAATTTCCCTAAATTTAACTGGCTTCAAGTTTTCCGTCTTGCCTGGCAGTACTGCCTGTCTCTGTGTCCTGCAGGGAAGCTGGTGGTTCTTTTGCTGTTTTGAAGTTGTTTAAGATTTTTACAGTACTCAACACATAAATAATTCAATAATCTGTGATCATGTGCTCACCTCTGGTGTTTGGCTTTTTGGGAATCTCGTAGTCTGTGACTGATAAGGGCTGCTTAAACAAGTGTGTTCAGGTGGGCAAAAGGTGTTGCATGAATACTCCAGCGTGCTGTTAACCTTTGTCTTGTCCTTGCAGTGATGTTATTGCCTTTGAGAAGGCCTACTGTGAATACAGGTTGAATCGCATTGAAAATGCTCTCAAGACCATTCAGAGTGCCAGTCAGCAGACAGACAAACTGAAGGAGCTTTATGGACAAGTGGTAATAACAAACTTTTCTTCCTGGTGGCAGTTTTGTATGCTGGATGCCTTGTCCCCCTGTACTAATGTGGGACAAGTAAGAGGGCAGAATTTCCTTCTCTGTCTTAAGGGAATGAAGGGGTACAGTTCCCAAGTGCTCCAGTTTGTGTGGAGCCTCAGTTGCCTGTTGGGTAGGGCGTTTCTTGACTGCCGTTGAGCCAAAGAAAGAACTGCATTAATAACTCCCTTTCTCTTCCCGAGTGGCCTGATTTAGAAGCCAAGGGGATAAAAGGTGGAACAGGACTGATCATTTATGTGGTTAAACCCTCTGTTTGCATATACCTGTCCAGGAATGGTTTATGGAACCCGATGTTTCAGTCATTAGAAGTGAAGCAGAAAAGCTGTTTCTTCTGTTTTCTCCATGATTCATTAGAACAGTTTTGCGAAGACAATTTTTGGCTGTCTTCTCTTGGTTGCACGAGAGACTATTAATTTAACTTTTCTCATAGAGAGATTAATTAATCTGGAAGAATGTTGTCTGAGAACAAAACCATGTAAAACATGCTGCTTTTAAAGAAGCTATTTTAGGAGTAAGAACTCTGCAGTCTCTGTGTAGGTATCTGCTCTCATTGCTTGAGTCCTAGCAGATCTCATCTATAGAATGTGCCCTTACAGGCGGATGCAAACATTAGTCACGTTCAACTTGAAACATGGGATGCTCTGCTGCTGCCAGTGTGAGATGAGGGAGAAAGGAGGCAGGGAAATGCTGTCCTGAAGGCTAATCCTTCCTGTTCTCAGTTGTACAGGTTGGAGCGTTATGATGATTGTCTGGCTGCATACCGGGATCTGATCCGCAACTCCCAGGATGAGTATGAGGAAGAACGAAAAACCAACCTCTCTGCTGTTGTGGCAGCACAAAGCACATGGGAGAGAGTGATGCCAGTAAGTGAGCTGTTTGCTTGTAGATTGCCTCTTACTTTGTTGTGCAGCGTGAAGGAAAATCCTTTGCAATGTGACTTAAAATTTGCCAGTTGCATGCCCTTGTAAAATTGCCTCTAAAATATTGTTTTCTGTAGCAAATTTACTTTGCAAGAAATAGTTTGAGTGTATTTGAAAACTATAGCTTATGTCTGTAGCCAGTATAGATCAGTTGGTGTTTATATTTGCTTTTCATGCTAGGAAAACTTGGGCCTTCGAGAAGCTACCTACGAGCTGTGTTATAACAATGCGTGTGCATTGATTGGACAAGGAAAGCTGAGTGAAGCAATGAAGAAACTACAGAAAGCAGAAGGTAAAATCATGGTGAGGTGAGAAAAGCTTTGTGTGATAGAAGTAGTTACGTGCTTTTCGTAGGCACTCTTAAAAACAGAGAGAAGGAAGTTTAACTCTCAATTAACATCCGAATATTTTATGGGCATCCAGATGGTTCTTGGCAGAACTGTTGTTCGCATAGAAGCATTCCTCTGCTGCTCTTTTCCACAGCCACACTGCATGTAGCATCTCCTGGCTCTCTTTCAGCCCCCTGATGGAGGTTGAATTCATTTGAGCAGTTTTTTTTTAAGTGGGAAGTAGACTTAAGTGTCATCTCTTCTCATAGAATAGATGAAACACCTCATTCTTAACTCTTGGTTTTGTGGGTGCATATATATGTATTTGTGTGTATATTTATATATGTGTGTGTATATACATGTAAGTGCAGAAATATGTGCATGGTCTGAATTAGCCATGATATTAGTTTAAAGCAAATGAGGTTTCCTTCTTCTGTGAAGAGGATTTCTTTTTGGTTGGGTGAAAGGGAGACTGGGGGCTGTGGGATATTTTTTTGTTTTTTTTTCCCTTTTTAAAAAGGAAAGCTGAGACAGAAAATGAGTTTTTCTGATCTACTTGCTCTTACAGATAAATAGGTCACTTCTGCCCTGATTTCGATGATAGAATAGCAGCTCTCCCATACAACTGTTCTATTGAGCATGTGCAATTCTTGGCATTAGTGAATCTATATGCTCTTACAAGACACTTTGGAGAGCAAAACAAGTAACGTTCTGATGAGGTGCATGAGAAAGTTAAGGAGTGAATGATCTGTACTGAAAACTGGTGAAATTGCTTCCCTGTAAAGGCTTGCATAATCTGAGTATTGTGGACTTAAGCACCTTAATTGACTTTGGTAGTAGTTAATACTAAGTGCTGTGTGAGCCTGATGGAATAGATCAGCGGGTTGGTTCAAAGAAATTTGTTCAGGAAAGAGAATGAGTGTGTGACTCTGCTCTCAGTAGGCAGCTTTGGGAGAGATGGTATCTCCTGTGCTTTTGATGTTTCTTTGGCATAATCTTGTCTTCTCCTTCATGGTCAGTGTCATCCATCACCAAACCTGTAGACTCAATTGCCTTTCATAATGCTACAGAAGTTTTGGATTCAGCATCTTCAAGGGATACACGAAAACAGTATATGCTTCTGGGCTTTTTTTTTTTCCCCCTTAAGCCTTCTAAATTTCATTCTTCCTTTTGTTTTTCTTCTAGAGCTGTGTCGACAGTCACTCTCAGAAGACTCTGTAAGTTGCTGATGTTGTTACGGAAAGTTTGCTTTGCACCAAAATGAATGAGGCTGAGGTCATGCTGTAAACAGCCAGATGACAGCCAAAGCCAATATACAGTATTACCCAGCAAGACTTGGCTGCTGCTGCTGATACCAACTTGTGAGGCTGGGGCAGCAATTGTAGCTGTTGCAGAAGTGTAACACAGCAAGCTGTTTGCTGTTGTGCTCCTTGTGTTGTTGCCTGTACTGGTACGGGCAGGATGGGTACAGTTTGTCTGAAATCTCCCTGTGTCCCGTTTATGCTATGTATGAACATGCTGAGTGGGTGATGGAGAACTTAAGTGACTTATAGTCACTGTTGTTGGTTCAAGCAGAGGGGCAGGTTCAGTGCACAAACTAAGGGTACCTTCAAACTCTTCCAATAGCAGGTAAAGCTTTCTTTTTTTTCTAGTTTAACCCATACACACTTGCATTTGTACCGTGGCTTTACCTATAGTGGCTGGGGTTCTTTGCTGCTAACGCGGCTCAAGAGAGCTCATAAACATTTGCCTGCAGAATGCTGAAGCCATGGGAGAAGAGTTGAGATTTCAGGTTGTTGTGGTTTTTTTTTAATTTTATTTTTTGCTTTGACTTTCTTTCAGGACGTGACTGAAGAAGACATTGAGGCTGAACTGGCCATTATTCATGGTCAGATGGCATATATCATGCAACTGCAGGGTCGTACAGAGGATGCTCTACAACTCTACAATCAAATAATCAAGTTGAAGTAGGGGCTTTTCTAAAATAAGTGCTTGTTCTTCCACCTGTAGAGAGACCACTATTCAATAATAATGTGCTTTCCCCTTTTTTTATTTGCAGGCCAACAGATGTAGGACTGCTTGCCGTCATTGCAAATAATATCATCACAATTAACAAGGTATAGAATTGCCTTGCTGCTTTCAGTGTGGCCTTTTCTTGTGGCTACTCAGACTGCTTGTTTGCTTCTGTGAAGAGAAAGGGGATAATCAGGGATGGCTTTTTCCTAAACAGCAGTTAAATCACAGACTCAAAGACCTGATCTTGTTCAAGGAATGAAGTGAAATCATCTAATCATGTGTGATTTTTTCCCAGGACCAAAATGTTTTTGACTCAAAGAAAAAGGTGAAGCTGACCAATGCAGAAGGTGTTGAGCATAAACTCTCCAAGAAACAGCTTCAGGCAATTGAATTCAACAAAGCATTGCTGGCAATGTACACTAACCAGGTAGGAGACACTGATCTCCAGTAGCTGGCCACAGACTTAGCACCCTCCACGGTAATTTGAGTAGGCAAAAATGGATATGCAGCCTATCTGGCAGAAGGTATGACTACTTGGCTTAGGCACATAAGTGGGGAAAAAATATCTCTTAATGAACAGAGCAGCTTAGTGTGTAGTGACTTGAGTGCTGCTGCAGCAAGGGCAATGCAGAGATGACTAAGAGGAGAGAGAATGAATGTGTGGGGTTCTTAAATCCATCCGAACTGCTACTAAGAGGTTTTGTTCTTGGCTTCCCATTTCAGGGAATTCATTTCATCTTGTTAGGTATAACTGGAGGTTAGGCCAGCATTAGGTGCTTCCAGGGATTGAACAAAACATATTCTCTACTCCTACTCCTCAGGCAGAGCAGTGTCGCAAATTGTCAGCAAGCCTGCAGTCACAGAGCCCTGAGCATCTGCTTCCTGTGCTAATCCAGGCAGCCCAACTCTGTCGTGAAAAGCAGCATACAAAGGCCATAGCGCTTCTGCAGGTAGGTTAAGACAAAGTACTTCTTTTGTCTTGCTCCCTTCAAACTTAGCTCCATGTGTTTTCTTGTGTGCTGTTTCCCTTTACTTCATCTTGTTTAAATTTCCAGGGATATCTGACTGTGTTTATAATAGTTTAGTTTAATGCTGCTGGAAAGCATTTACACCTAAATAAACCATGCTGCTCTAAAAAGGAAAGTATTTCGCTGCACCTCTGATATTTGTAGAAGATTTCTTCTAGGGTAAACAGTGGGGTCTGTGGCTCTGCTTGCAAGTAGTTTACAACAGCCCTCTTGAGGAAGTAATGAGTGGCCTGGGATTGTAGTCCAAGAGGACAGTGGGACACTGGCACAGTTTGAGGCTCTGTTCTGCTGCATGCTGAAGCCTGCCTCTGCTGGAAAGATTCCCTTGGATCTTGCCAGCTTCCTGTGACTGAGCATAAGATCTGGTTTACCAGGACAGCATCTTGACGCCCTTGCACATATTGAGTTGTTCTATCCTTTGATTCTCAGGACTTTGCAGAGCAGCACCCTGCCAATGCAGCTGAGATCAAGCTGACGATGGCCCAGCTAAAAATTGCTCAAGGTATTCAGTCTCCTCCTTCGGGAAAGTGTCAGCACATTATAATGGCATGAGAGTTGGGGGAAAACAGTCTTTAGGGCAATCTCTGCTGCAGTCACTGTTGTGACAGAGTGCAGAACAGAGATGCTTTCAGTTGGGTATTCTAAATATAGGGCTATGGCAGGATAGAGCTCATAGCTTAGTGCCTGAATGTTGAGGCTCCACAGATCCCTGGCAGAGCTGCCCACTATTTTTGTGAATCGTAGAATGGCTTGGGTTGGAAAGGACCTTAAAGATCATCTACTTCCAACCCCCCTGCCATATGTGTGGTTGCCATCCAATAATCAGGCTGCCCATGGTCCCTTCCAGCCTGACCTTGAACATCTCCAGGTATGGGGCACCTACAACTTCTCTAGACAACCTGTTTCAGCACCTCACCACTCTCTGAATGAAACATTTCTAATGTAGATCTCCCCTCTTTTTAAGTTTAAAACCTTTCCTCTTTGTCCCATCACTATCAGATCATGTAAAAAGTCAGTGTCTCTCCTGTTTAGAAGTTCCCTTTAAGTACTGGAAAGCTGCAGTGAGGTCTCCCCTGAGCCTTCTCCAGGCTGAACAAGCCCACCTCCCTCAGCCTTTCTTAGGAGAGGCACTCCAGCCCTCTGATCATCTTTGTGACCCTCCTCTGAATCCACTCCAATAGCTCCATGTCTTTCTTGTGCTGGAGGCCCCAGGCCTGAAAGCAGCACTGTCTGAATGCAGGGCCTCACAACAGCAGAATAGAGGGCGATAATTACCTCCCTTGCTCTGCTGGCCACCCCTCTTTTGATACAGCCCAGGGTACTGTTGGCCTCTTGGGCTCCAAGCACACATTGCTGGCTCATGTCAAGCCACAACTGACAGGATTTAATGTGTTTTGGGTCAGGAGGCATCCTGTGAGCAGTGTGGGGCTTCCTGATGTTACCATTCCTGTACACAGACAGCACTGAAGGGGAGAAGGGGATCATTATGTCCCTGTTGTTTACCTTTGGAACTGGTGGAAGTTCACAGATTAATCCCTTGCCCTGTCCAGCAGGCAGGGTGAACTGTGACCATGGCACTAAGAGCGTGTTCTTCTCTTTCTTAAAGGCAGTGTTACCAAAGCCTGTATGATTCTGAGGAGCATAGAAGAACTGCAGCACAAGCCTGGTATGGTAAGCAAAACTCCTTGCCCTGAGTCACCTCTAGTTTTGTCTAGGGTATAGAAAAATGGGTGGTGTCTCTACCTCATTGCCTCAGTGCTGATTTCTTCTTTCTTGGCGCTCTGGGTAGAGATGGGGAGGAGAAAAAGGGTTTCTAGTGAAACTGTGTCTGATGACAAGCAAAGAAGGTGCTAAGACAAGAAAGTTCTCTCTGTGAATGCAGTCCTAAGCTTGTACTGCAGGAGAAAGATTGGCAGAGACATTTCTTTGGAAGAACCGAGGTAGGAAAGTCATGCCTGGGTATCCTGCCTATGATCAGAACTCCTTTCTGGGAATAGAGCAGAAAGCTCACATTGACCATTTTAGGAAATTCCATAAATTAACTACTGGCTCTCTGGTTACAGACCACTTGTGTGGGGATCTGCTATAAGCTGCTCTTGAACATTTGCAGGTGTCTGCATTGGTGACGATGTACAGTCATGAAGAAGACATTGACAGTGCAATTGAGGTCTTCACACAGGCTATCCAGTGGTATCAGCAATTCCAGGCAAGTCAGTACAGAGGAGGTAACGCAGTCATTTCTAGATAGTGTTGTGTCCAGCTTCCACCAGTTTTATGGTTCCACATGACACCATATGGTATGGAATGTCCCTTTCGCCTGTTTAGGTCAACTGTCCTGGTTCTGTCCCCTTCAAGCTCCGTGTACCCCCCAGCTCCTCACTGGCAGGGCAGTGTGAGATGCTGAAAAGTCCTTGACTTTTTGCTCAACAACAGCTAAAGCATCAGTGTGTTATCAAGATTGTTCTCATCGTAAACATAGCACCATATCAGCTACTAGGAAGAAAATAAACTTTATCCCAGCCAAAACCAGGACAGCTAGTCCAAGTTCAGTTTTTCCTGTTGTTGCCCAGTCCCAGCAGTTCATCCAGTTGGGATTTTGGAGACGTATGAGCTTGTATTTTGTGAGCATTTGTTTTATCACTGTTTTATTATTTTAGGTGCATTGCAAAGAGGGAGAGCGGGAGCTATGACTGTCCAAACATAGCAATCAGGGTTTCTCCCTTATTAGAAAGCGCTGTGGAGTGAGCAGCAAGCTGCTTTGTCCCACACAGTCCTGCCTCACCAGTGCAGAGGTGGTCTACTTGCTGTATGACAGGGTGCTAACTCTGTCCTTTTTAGCCAGGTGTATGCGGTATTGAAGCCAATTAGAGCTGGGCTGTATGCTGTGAAAGCGAAGAACTAATTACAGCTGCTTTCTCTTTCAGCCAGAGTCTCCTGTCCATTTGTCACTGATAAGGGAAGCTGCCAACTTCAAATTAAAGCATGGCAGGAAGAAGGAAGCAATCAGCGACTTGGAGGAGCTCTGGAAGTGAGTTGGGTGGTTGCTGAAAAGGGATTCTCTGCCCACGGACCTCTGCAAGCTGTCTGGTGCCAGGTGGTGTCTAACAGTGTTGGTTTGCCATCAGCCCTCCTTTAGAGTTCTTTTGTGCAGGGGCTGCCATTCAAAGCTGTTATTTGTGAAGGAAGGGTATAAGTCATTTGACCTGTAGCTGACATTCACTTGAAAACCTGATTGACTTATTCTGGAGGCCTCTTTTGTGCAGTGAAGGTTACTTTAATGACTGGGACACATTGTTTTCTAGTTTGCATAAGCCACGGATGTCTAAGTTTTCATTTTTGTTATTCACCTAGTGGGATTTGAGGAGAGTGGAGTGTCTATTAAATTGCCTTTGCATCTGGAACTTGAGAGATTTTTGTCCTTCATTGCCTGCTTAATGATACTGTGATGATATCTGCACTTCTATCTGCATAAGTGATGTTTAGAGATGTGCTCTGGTAGAGACCGCAGACTGACATGCTTGCCTCCACAGACAGCAGATGTGGTGCAGTAGCATGCAGCGTATAGTGATGCCAAGCTTTGGAATGAGTGTGTGACTTGGTCCTTCTGTTTTTTGTTTTCCAAAGGCAAAACCCAAAGGATGTGCACACTTTGGCACAACTCATCTCTGCCTACTCCCTTGTGGACCCTGAAAAAGCAAAAGTGTATCCTTTTGATAGTGGTATCTGTGGCATTTGGGCATCATTTCCTTGGATCTTACCTGTGTGGGAAATTCAGACTCATTCTCATGTGAAGAAGGACAAGGAACATCTCCAGTTGTACATCCAGGTCAAGTTTTCTGGAGCTTCTTTATTCCCTAGCTGGTTTGATTACTGTGAGATTCCAGGAGCCTTTTATCTTTGGCCTCCTCTTCTCAGATTTGGTAATTTAAGACTAAGGGAAACCAAGAATAGGAGTTTCTCCATCTTTTCTGTTACAGTTTTAGACGTGTGGTGGTAATGCAGGGCTGTGTCCCACAAATTCTCACTGACCCAAACTATCAGGTTTCCTGTACAGCTTTTACCACCTGGAGCAGATTTCAAAGTACGTTGCTAGTTTTGTCCACCACCTCAAAAAAAAAGAAAAAAATGAGTCAGAGGGCAGTGAGTCAGCAGCTCATCCCAACTTGTGCAGGAAGTTGTTGAGGGAGCTGGGACTAGCTCCTTAGGTCTGCCTGGTATCTATATTACCATCAGGCTGAATTTGTTCAAGCTGAAGTTGCCCATTGGTGTCTGAACAAAGCTGGGTGTTTATCTTGGTTGCCCCTTGCCAGTTGCATGCTAGCCTTCCTGGTTTGCATTCCTGAACTCTTCCTTTGCAGTCTTAGCAAACATTTGCCTTCCTCGGACACCATGTCGCTGAAAGTGGATGTTGATGCGCTAGAGAACTCCCATGGAGCAACCTATGTTCGGAAGAAGGCTGGGAAACTCACTGGAGACAACCAACAGAAGGAGCAAGGGTACAGGCTGCTGCTTTCGCTCTGGCATAGTCATTTTTTGGAAAGGCAGAAGAATCACACCTGTTGTGATGAGAGTATTACTGTAGCAGACAGGCTCGTGTGTAACTGCAAGGAGCTTCAGGTAGCAGCAGACCAAGCTTTTAGAAAGATGGGAACGGTTCGGCTTCTTATAGAGATAGCACTTGTTTGACCTGTCTGCTGTGTCACTGTGACTGTTTCCTGCCTTGTTTTTCAGGCAAGGCGAGGTGAAGAAGAAGAAGAAAAAGAAGAAAGGTAAGTTGTGTTTCCAGCTGTTGACAAGGCACAGATCCAGAGAGCTGGCCAGATTGCTTCTTCTGATAGCTAGTCTTGAACTCCCTGGGAGCTGGAGCCCTTCGCTGAGTCTGGGTCTCACTTAACTCAGATCTTCATGATCACTCCTTTTGTAGGGGGCATTTCTTCACAGAAGTGAGAGTAGTACCCTGATAGGAGACCCACAACAAAATGTGTTGTTTGTTGCTGGGCTGTGTACTTTCTGTTGATGCTTCTCGAGCGTGTTGACTGCAGTCTCATTGCCTGGCACTAACTGTTCTGTAGGAAAGCTGCCCAAGAACTATGACCCCAAGGTGACTCCTGATCCTGAGCGGTGGCTTCCAATGCGAGAACGTTCGTACTATCGTGGACGGAAGAAGGGCAAGAAGAAGGACCAGGTTGGCAAGGGAACTCAGGGTTCAACCACAGCTGGTTCCTCTGAACTGTAAGTACCCATTGCTGAGCTTGGTGTGGGAAATGACTCCTGGGTGGCTAGGAGGGTTGTGCTTTCTGGTGTCTGTCACCTCACCAGCCCTGAGTAGCACAGTTGAAACTGTAGTTTGTTAACCCAAACCTACCAGCTGCTCTTCCAGAAGATCCCTGTAGTTAACTGAAAACCAAAATGATATAATAGGCATGCTTGAAGGTACCGAGGTGCAAATAAAATGGAGAAGGAACTACTTTTAAAATAATAGAAACTTAGGGAACTGCAAGTTCTGTATGACAGTTTGTCTTTTATACAGCTGTCTCTCAAAACTCAGGCATTAAAAGCCTTTTGTGGTACTGTTGGTTTGAGCACTGTTTGCCAGGAGAGCTGGCATAGAGATGCCTATATGCTTAAGGGGGGAAAAAGGATGTTGGTCTTCAACTCCCCTAACTGAGGGGACTGAGAGGGTTCTCTTGCATTGCTTGAGCTGTTACCTGTCTATTCAGAAGCTGAAAGCCTTGCTTTCATTGTTAGGGGCTTCTACTGTTGAGTGAGCATTTGTTAGAAGGTGGTTGCTTGCCCTTTGGGACAAGTTCCCATCATAGGTTGGCCCTCCTGCTATCTACATTGAAGCTCATCTAAGATGAGCAAGATCTCCTTGCATGAATGCTCTCACATCCATAGGGCTTTCTATTGCTATTTTATAAGGCCACTACTATTTTTTGCTGTTAGCATCCTTCTGAGCTGCTGCTTACAGTGCCACATCTTGCAGGTGGTTGAGAACTCATAGAGTGTCTTTTTCTCTTGCCTTCTCCATAGGGATGCCAGTAGGACTGCCAGCAGCCCACCTACCTCCCCTCGGCCTGGCAGTGCTGCAGCTGTATCGGCTGCAAGTAACGTCATCCCTCCCAGGCACCAAAAACCTGCTGGTGCTCCAGCCACCAAGAAGAAACAACAACAGAAGAAAAAGAAAGGGGGGAAAGGAGGGTGGTAAAAAGCAGGATGTATAATGTCCATCTGTCAGTAGGTGATGCTGGTTGCATAATAAAGGTCAAAAGCAAGTGGTGGTGAAAGACTCTTGGCATCCAAATCTTTGGTGCTCTGGGGGGAGAAGGGCTGGTATAGGCACCACATTACTCATCAGGTTGTCTTTCTCACACTTGTACCCACTGTGGCTTGTCTTCCTCCAAACTGCGTTAGTATGCAATGTAAATCAAAATAAGGAGCCCCAGCAAGCGTGTTTGAGGGGCTTCTGCATCTCCTGCTCTCAAGCAGGATGTTATGCAGGAGCAGCTGAGGTGGTGTCACAAGGGAGCCAGGCTGGGTGAAAGGGACAACTGTGCTACTTGATTATCCCTTGGGCCTCTGTGGAACTGTGTTCTTAACTGTAAATAAACATAAGATCTTGTAGCTTGTTTCTGAAATGAGATCCGCTCCATACGTGCAGTGCCAGGAGGTGCCTACTTCTCAGCTTCTGCTCTAACTGCTGTTTTAGTTGTTTGCAGAAATGACTTGCTGGGCCAGCATACTGGATTTGTGAAGGCCTGTTTTTGAGAGCAGCGAGTTCCCTTGAAAGTTTTCCAACACTTTCACCTACTGTAAGTTAGAAGATAGGCAGCTGGGTTTAATGTGCCAAATCCCCCGAGAGGGACTATGACAGCATTCTCTGTGGGTTGATTTTCATATTTCTTTTATGATCGCAACCTCGCTTCCTCTGCTGAGTCATGCCTCTCCCCAGCGACCATGCTGAACAGTGTCTTGCAGCCTGGGTGAAATGCTGCATGTGGCAGGGGACAGGGCTTCAGACTGTAGCAGAGAGTTTCATAGAGTTTTTAGGAAAAGGAGAGAAAATAAGTCTCATGATTCAGATTGTATGGAGGGAACTGGGTGTTAGCAAATTCAAATGCAGCCTATGAAAAATCTGCCTAACTTTCAGAGGTATGGAATAACCAAGAACATCTTGAAACATAGATTTACGCTGCTCCTGCATATGCTAGTCAAAGCTTCTAACAGCATTTTTCTGTCTCTGATGCAAGCACTGTCTTCAGTGTTGTATCCCAGCTAGTCACTGACCATCAAACAGCAGAGGTGCACAGGGTGCTGAAAAACAACATATGGACTAGATAATATGGGAGAGGATAATCTGAGGGGGAGAGCAAGACTGCTACAATGAGTGAGGCATTGGCACAGGCTGCCCAGAGGAGGTGGTGAGGTCACTGTCCCCAGAGGTGTTCAAGAACTGTAGAGATGTGGCACTGAGGAATGTGGTTAGTGGGCATGGTGGGTTGGGGCTGGACACGATGGCCTTGGAGGTCTTTTCCAGCCTTCTATGATTCTAAACTAAAACATTAAAATGCGTGGCAGCTGAACTGACTTGCTGTCCACTTTCCTGCAAGCCAGCTCCCTTAGTAGTGGGCTTGGCAAAGCAAGAACTAGATAAAACAAGGTGGCTGGTTGTGACAGCTGGTTGCACTGGAAAAGCATAGCACTTCTCAAGTGGAGGCAGGTAGTGAGATAGAAGATGTGCATCTGCCTTCCTAGCACCCTACTGGTAGTCCCCCAAACATCTCTTGAAACTTCTGGTTGTTGGAAAAACATTCTTTCCCCATGCATAGCATTTAAGTGGATAGAAATAATAACTTAGGGAGATGTTATTGTGCTAGACGTTAGCTTGAAAGGTAAAGGCTTCTGCATCTGAAAGGATTTGATGCGAAGACCTGAAGAGGAAATGCTACCGTGACTTCAAACAAACTCCAAATAAGCCAGAAAGCACAACATTATTTGTCACTTCTAGCTCTTTCAAACTCGTAGAAAGATAGAATGGTTTGGGTTGGAAGGGACCTTTAAGATCATCTAGTTCCAGCCCCCTGCTATAGGCAGGGACACCTCTAGACCAGGTTGCTCAAAGCCCCATCCAGCCTGGCCTTGAATGAGCCCAGGGAGGGGACGTTTACAACCTCACTGGCCAACTTAGAAGCATCTGTGCAGTTTTTCTTAGTGGTCTTTTTAAACTTATTAATGGATTTAAGAAAACAAGAGGAGGTGTTTCTTCCTCTCCCACAACATGTTACCCAAGGGTGGAACTCAATGCTGCAGGGTGTTTCGGAGGACTAAGTTACCAATGAGTTTAGGGGAAAAGTAAGGCATACAAAGAAGAGCCGCTAGGGATCGCTAAAAGAGGAAACACAAGTTCTTTTGACTTGGTAAATCTACAGTGGTTCTGCAGAAACCAAGATGAAAGGAAAGATCATGAGCTTACAGTTGGCAGCTAGATGAGGCCAGATTCTTTCCACCGGTGTGTACTTCTGGGTCTACAGCAGCGCCAGCTGGGAACGGCAGGCTGCCGGGGCCTCTTCGCTGCAGGCACGTCCGTCTGCCTACCTGTAGGGGGAGCCGCTCGGCCGACTGTGGGACACCGCCTCTCTCTGTGCAGGGCAGGACAGGGCCGGGCGCGGGGCCGCCATGGGCAGCCGGCTGCGGCCCGCGGCGCTGTGCGGGGCGGTGCTGGCCGCGGCGGGCGGCGCGGCGGTGGCGGCCTGGGCATGGGCCTATGTGCGGGGCCGGGGCCGCGTCCGGGCCGCCCGCCGCCCTCTTCCCGCCGCCGCCGAGCAGGTACGGGGCGGCCGGCCGCGGTGAGCTCCGGGGGCGGGTAGGCCCCGGCCGACTGACCGGGCGTGCTTCCCTCCCTTTCGTAGGTGAAGGGAGCCAGCAGGCAGATCCTGGTGCTGGGCCTGGACGGGGCGGGGAAGAGCAGCGTGCTCCACTCGCTGGCCACCAACCAGGTGAAACGCAGCGTGGCGCCCACCGAGGGCTTCAACGCCGTCTGCATCAACAGCGGGGAGAGCCAGATGGAGTTCCTGGAGAGTGAGTGAGCTGCGTTCGTGTGAGCGCGGCAGGTGCTCCTGTCCTGCATCGCGGGGACCAGGCCCCTGTTGTAAAACCTTTGTATCGCCTTCTCTGGTAACACAGAGCTGGGGTTGTTTTCTTCCTACAGATTCTGCTGCCCGACCCTGGTGATTTAAGAAGATTACATCCCGGTGTCAGGGGAGGGCTGTGCTGTCTGAGCCTGCCTCGAGGGAGTGAATTAGGGAGTTAGGGGCCCTGAGTTGGGTCTTAGTTTAAC